>NW_009231891.1:0-518 GCF_000690835.1 Fulmarus glacialis
TCGCCGGTGCCGCCGCGGGGCACGGGCAGGGCTGGGGCAGCCTAGTGACAGGCTTTCATCCCTGATACGTACGGGGACTCCTGGGGCCTGCAGTTACACTCCTGCTGCTCTGGGTAATCTATGAAGTCCGGGGCGGGCAGACCCGAGAGGATCATCAAGGATTTGTTCCAGATGGTGAAGGTCGGACACACTGGTAGGATGAAGGAGACTTCGAAGGTGTGGAGGTGGAGGGAGTTGGCCGGGTCGTAGAAGGAGAGCGCGTTGTTGTCGTAATCCAGGAGGACGCCGAGGCGCTTCATCTGCGGGTGGACCTCCACCAGCATCTCCTTGTTGTTGTGCCTCACCACAAAGTTGTTGTTGCAGCGGGAGAAGACCCAAGACGAGGAGTTCTTCCCGATCCACTCGTTCTTGGGGGCCGACTTGTAAGCCACGCCGATGGCGTACCTGGAAGAGAGAAGCTTTGCTTAGCGACCTTCAGCGTCGGTGCAGGACAAAGTCCAGCCCTGACGGCTGCTGGC
>NW_009231891.1:691-1140 GCF_000690835.1 Fulmarus glacialis
TCCATTTTATCCCCATTGTGCTGCACAAGCAGCTTTAACAACGCAGCAGCTTGATAAAGCTGCTGTAATGCCTCCCGGCTCGGCTCCGTAGCAGAGGCTTTCTGGGGATCTGCCTGGTAGAGGCTTTTCATAATAAGCCCCGATTGTTTCGCTTCTGAGCGTGCTTTGTGTGAAGGCATTTTTCATCCCGCGGGTGGATGGGAGGCTGAGCCCGACGGCAGTGAGCACCGGGAGCGGTTTCTGAGCTGGGGCTGCTGCTGTGCTTGCTCCTTGAGCCCCCGTTCCCCAGGAGAGAGGGGAGACAGGCACAGCCAGAAACCAGAGCCAGCTCTCTGGGTCAGGGAGAGGGGTTTTCTCTGGTAATGACCCCCGAGCATCAGCTCTGGTGTTCTGCCTCAGGCAGCAGCTGCCAGCACGGGGTTCAGGGAAAGGCCAGAAGTGACACCCCT
>NW_009231891.1:1203-3205 GCF_000690835.1 Fulmarus glacialis
CTCCTGATCCCCTCCCCCTGCCACTGCAGCGCAGAGCTGCCGGCCCACGGCGAGACCCTCCCTCCCGGCTATGCCTGAAGCCCCTGGGAGAAGAGCATCATTTCCCTGAAGCTTGTGGTCACGAGTCAGGGGGCATGAAGACAGGGTGTGCCACGTCTCTTCGGGTTTTGACTGCTGCCACTCTCTGTTACCAAAATCCCCCTGCTCAGTTGGAAGAACCAGCAAGCTTTGGTCAAGAGCGCCCGGCTGGGGAGAGCAGGATGGGGGAGAAAGGCAAAACCAGGCGACGATCCGTTCCCCAAACCAGGCTGGTGTGCTCTGTGTCCCTTGCGGATCTCTTCGAGGGAAAGGAGCCGTGTTTTGCAGCAGCACTCAAATACCAGTTCCTCCTCGGCTGGAGCTCCCGGAGACGCACGCGGGGTTCTAGGACCAGCCGAGTCCTGGGTGCACACCGCGAAGGAGGCAGCACACGAACAGCGCTGGCAGCGTTAACCCGTGTGAAAGTATCGCCCTGCCTGCAGCGGCAACGCAGGGATGGGGTGAAGTGGGGAAGGGCTGTCGGTGCCGGTGCGGGCGCTGAGGCGTGGGGGGACGGGAGGTGGCTCTGAAGGCAGCTGAGAGCTGCAGGTCCCACTCCGCCGTTGATCAAAGCATCCTTGCTATGAGCCTCACCAGGACCCAGGGCTCCAGGCTCGCTCTGAGTCACAGCCACAGCCGACTCAATTAGCTGCCTTCCAGCACACGGCCATGCCCATGCTGCACCTGAACGCACCCGTCCACAGAGCCCAAGGAGCTGCTGCATATTTGAAAGCTATTTCCTCCTGCAGTATTCAGTCACCAGCAAAACAACACCTGGAACAGATCCATTTCTAAGCAACAGCTCCAGTTACAATTATTGCTTGAGAAAAAACTGACAAATCAATTTGCTGAAGTCAGAAACTGCTTTTTAACGAAGGGTGCACTACCTTGCATCCCTGACTCACCCCTTCTGCTGCTGTTTTGCAGGCAGGGGCTTTGGCTCGAGGGCAAGTCTGGGCTGGGGATGCCTGCTGAGATGCAGTAGGGAGGTGCTGCGGGGTCAAGGATGCTCCTTGCCACTACTGGGAGCGAGAAGCTGTACTTGGGGCAGTGCTTCTGTGCAAGCATCTCTGGCAAGGGTGCTGGCGAGAAGGCAGCTGGGGAGGAATGGGGCTAAATCCTCATCCTTGTAGCCCCTGGGAATGCTGCCTTCATCTCCCATGGAGCACAGGGAGGCTTGGCTCTCACCCTCCCACCCTCGCAGCGTCCACGGGTGGAGCCTGGACCAGAGAAGAGCCATGAAACCTCAGCTGAGAGCAATCACTGGGGAGGAGGCACTGCATCCTGGGCTGCCGCTGCTCCTCGTGCTCCACCAAGCCTGGTGGCCTTCAGCAGATGCCAGGGTGGCCGGAGGTGGGGACAAAGCTCTGTAGACGTGGGCTGGTCCTCCCTCAGTGGAAGCAGCTCATGGCAATGAAGGCGGCCTCTCCCGAAGCAGAGCCACGCGGCAGCAGCACAGGGTGATGGAGAGCAAACGGCAAGCGAAGGATCACCCTCTGCTTTGCCCCCCTGGCCCCTTTACCATCTCAGGGCAGAGATGTACATCCCTACGAGTAGGGGGACCCGCTGCTTGGGATGGTTTCTCCTGCCAGCCTGCAACGTTGCGGTACGAATATAGGGTGAAAAAGAGTGAAGCAGGCATGGGACAGGCTCCCCCTGCGCTGCCTGCCCTCACAGGGATATTTCAGGGGCTCACCAGGCCTTTGCAAACCTCCCCTGGAGACATCCCTGTCTCCTCTGCTTAGCCATGGTCCCCCTCTGCTTAGCCTTCCAGCTCAGACTTCATAACCACGTCTGGCCCAGCTAAGTGGGACCTTGCACGAGACAGCCCAGGGGAGGGCACTGCACATGGGAAAACCAGCAGATTTAAAGCTCTGTGCCCTGCCGTCGGGGTGAGATTTGAGCCCTGGCAGGCATTAGCAGG
>NW_009231891.1:3250-3534 GCF_000690835.1 Fulmarus glacialis
CTGACAGGACTAGACCCAAAAGCCTCTAGCAGAGAGGAGAAATTCATAAACCTCTTGAAAGCCACAGACACCCAGATTTAAGGTCTCGACCACCTCCCTGCCCATGAGCAGCTCTACCAAACCCCTGGCCTTTAACCCTAGTGCGTCCCACAACATCTCTGGGGAAATCTGAGGGCCTCTAGGAGAGGGAGGGAAGACAACGGTGCTGCCTACCAGGTCGAGGATCCCACCACCACCTCCCAGTAGTGGCAGCGGCTCTGAATGCAAGAGCTTGCGGACGCGAC
>NW_009231891.1:3563-5452 GCF_000690835.1 Fulmarus glacialis
CTTCTTCAAGGAGCTCTCATCCTTCTCCATCTGCAGCCCGTCATTGGAGATCTTCAACTTCTTGTGAGCCATCTTGGGGTCCAGCTTAAAAGGCTGACCTGTTAGAAGACGACACACGGATTAGGATTTATGTTTGTTACCATCATCGTGCAGGCAGAACATGGCAGGAAACGTCTGCCCCAGGCCCTCTGGACATCCTCCGTGAGCCAAAGGTTCCCCCAGCAGCCAAGGACACTGGATTACAGATGCCCAGCAAGACGCCGAGGCACATCCACATGCCTTGTGCATCTATTGTCACGGGCTGCTGTGTAAGTCATCGGTCCCTGGGCTGCTCCTGTGCCCCCGGTGCCTGCAGCGGCTTCCCCAGCCCTGCTGGAAGGAGAAAGCAAGTCGCTGCTGCAACGGCTGCAAGCAAACCACCACCCCAGCACCGCCAGCGAGACAGAGGGGAGCAGGGACGGGAGCAGCACCTGCACCTTGGGCTTATTGCCCAGCCCGGGAATCACCCACCTTCCCGGACCAAAGAGAGGGAAAGGAGGTGAAACTCGAAAATGCAGAGATAAATGAGCTGAAGGGAGCGAGCTCTCTGCCCCCAGGGAGGATCTTGAGAGCAGCCAGGCTGGGCGGCACGGCACGTCGGGCAGGGATCCTTAAGTGAGGGGCTGGGGAACGTCCGGGGTCTCCTTATTGAGCACTACCCCCTTCAAACGTCTCATTCCCCAACAGAGCAACTCCCTCTCGCCCTGTTTATGATGTAAAATGTTGTGGCAGGAACGGGGATGTTTCCAGGTAGTGGGAATGGCACTGAAGATGCCGTCAAGATGCACTGCGAACCAAACCTAGGCAGGGCACGTAGCCCGAACTCCTGAATGGATCCATACTCTATTAGCAGTAATGAGAGTTATATGAGCGCAGGGAAGGGAGAACAGACCCTTAAGTGCTGGTATAACGATACTGAATCACAGAAGCAGTACTGCAGCATCGAGCACGTCCCTGAATCCCCGTCAACAGCGAGGCAGACTGCTCCCCGTAGCGCACAGGCTGCTATTACATGTTATAGGAAGCACGCCCGAGGTTTTCCAGCGCTTCTCTGCTGCCAAACAAGGTCTCAGCACTCGGAGAAGACAGTCTGGGCTGTGCAGGCGGTGGTGGAAGCAAATGAAAGGCGTTGGGTCCAGCCCGTGTTTAGCGGAGGCTGGCAGGGAGGTGTGAGCACAGGGCCAGCCAGCGAGCGCACGCCCCGGGGCTTCCTCCGCAATTAACAGAACTGAGGTTGATGGATTTTGCAGGTCTTTAATGCTGGCTTGAAACCCAACTGCAAGTCCTTTGTAACGTTACCAGCACACAGAAAGCCAAACTGCTTCCTCATTGACATGCACTGGCTGTCCTGCTCACTTTGATAAAGCCCTCCTGAAGATCCCCAAGGCCAGGGGAACATCTGCCCTCCCTCGCGCCGATAACGCCGTCTCTTTTGGGCACCAGCTCCGCAACACATCCAACAGCGAGTGCTAAGGATCTTTCTGGAAGGCTCCAATTTTTGGTGCCATGCAGCCTCGCTGCAAAACTAACCGAGTCCAGGTCCTGTGCGTGCAGGGACACAGGTGGGGATGGGGTCAGGAAAACACAGACTTATCCAGTACGGAGGGTCGGGGATTTGGTGCCTCTTCTGCTCGGGCTGCTCGTGGGCAGCCCTGCCAGCGGTGCCAGGCTGATGCCCAGCC
This sequence comes from Fulmarus glacialis, assembly GCF_000690835.1. Lineage (NCBI taxonomy): Eukaryota > Metazoa > Chordata > Aves > Procellariiformes > Procellariidae > Fulmarus > Fulmarus glacialis. Next base: position 5,285 of record NW_009231891.1, read on the forward strand.
CCTGAACCCCCACTGCCCTGCCAGGGCGGCTCTTCTGAGCCGCTTCTCTTTCGAGGGGGAATTCACAACCCCTTTCATGTCAATGCTTTTTTTTCCTCCTTTAATAATTTAGGGTCATTTTAAGATCAGATGTGGAAAGGAGACACCAGAAGGTTGCGTTTTGAGAAG
>NW_009231891.1:5519-5821 GCF_000690835.1 Fulmarus glacialis
GAGCCTCTCTGCTCCCTGCGCCAGCGTCCTCCCGTCACTCTCCTTGCTCTCGGTTCAGGACAGACTTCGGCTTCTCTATACAGCCCCATTTTTTTTGCATGGCTAAATGAGTTTGCCCAGCCCTGAGGATCTCCTGGTCCATCCCTACATGGTCACGGGCTCCAGGCACACACTGTGCCTCGGCTTACCCCTCTGTGCAACACCCCCGGGTGCTGAGGGCTGGTGACCGACCCTTTCTGGCTGCCGCTGCAAAAGAAAAGCTACCCTGGGCAACTGCTGCTCCATCCCCGCACCCTCCTACG
>NW_009231892.1:0-320 GCF_000690835.1 Fulmarus glacialis
CATCCCGCCCCGCAGCAGCCCCCCAGCCCCCGTGCACAGGGAGACCGAGGCAGGGGAACTCGGCATTGAGGGCCTGGGCACAGCACTGCCGTGTGAAAGGTGCCCGGCCACCCCTGGTCTCTTCTGCGGGGGGCCCAAGTGCCCCCGACTCCCCGGCCTTGCAAGTGCCGATGGCAACAAGGCACTTTGCCTCAGGCCCAAGGCAGACCACCAAACACCAGGGTTCACCACGGCTTCTCCATCACTATCAAACAGCCTGTATGGTGAGATTTAAAGAACTACCTCAATTTTATCCAGGCTCCTTATTCCTGACTGGAGTT
>NW_009231892.1:380-6046 GCF_000690835.1 Fulmarus glacialis
CTTTTGCCTCCCTCCCTGGGAGGAAAACCACTTCTTTCTCCACCATCCTCCTCCCGCACAGAGAGAAGGCCTTTTACACAGCCACAAGCCCACCTGGGCAAAACCAGATCATTTGGGTTTGGCCAGGTGCTTCAAACTACTCATTTGACAACCACAGACACCTGGTAAAACAGCACTAAGCTTTACCAGCCCACTCCCCAACCCCGACACAACACAAGTAGAAGTTCGGCTTCCTATTTCCACCCCAGAAAAACACCCCTGGAGAAAGTTAACTTCCTAGCAGCACTGCCTGAAAGCTTATAACGACAAGGCAGGGCTCTCCCGCCCCAGCCACGCGTCGCCACCAGCTCGCTGGAGAGCCCCGCAAACCCAACAGTGCTTTCCATCAGCGCCCAGCCTGGAGGTGCTCCTGCACAGATAAATAGGAGATCACACAAATAAAAGAATTGCTTTAAGAAACAGCCTTTATAACGTTAAAAATATTGGAGGGAAATGAAATCATTATTTAGGCAAGGCTTAGTGGATTTAATTGCTGCTTTTCCATTGCATGTAATTGGTGTTTTAAGTTATATTAGTAGTGTTTCCCATAGAGAGGCAGGTGTGTGCTACAGAGAGAGGGTGTTATTAATAGGATAACCACAATTAAGTGCAATTGGGATCATCATATCAATCACTCCATGGAGCAGCACAAACTCAGAGTTCTCCAGCTGGTTTTCTGATTGTTTCAGTGATGCATCGAATTGCAAATGCTCTTTTTGGCTTTGGGCACAGGCAGCAAAAAGCCCCTTAACTTTTTACACTGTCAACCCATTCATAGAGAGTTAACCTGAGGGGTAAAAATCCACCCCAGTTGCTCCAGTGCTTCTCCATTCACATCCATCCCTACCTGGCTTGGGGTAGAGCTGAGATGCCTCCGTGTCACAGAGCTCATGCAGGCTGGTGGTTTATTTTATTTTTTACTGAAGAGATTTATCAATATACCCAAGAGCAGGATGGATCCACCAGGACAAAAGATCAGTAGGCAAAACTGTGGCTGCCCATGTAGTCTCAGAGAGGCGGAGAATAACACCTTTTCCATAGGAAGAGCAAGATTTCGAGAGTGTTCAGCTACAGGGGAGGACAAGAGATGGGGGGCTCTCGATGGCCTGGGAGGATGCTGCGGTGGGTACGACAGGCAATACCTTGCAGCAGTCATCCTGCTACCCTTCAGTCCCAACCTGCAGAGTCACCCCGATACTGCAACAGGGAGCAACACCCTCGTGCAAAGCCATCCCCACGGGCCATCCATTCCTCAGTATCACCAGGCCAGGGTAGCTCATGGTCCTTCCACGCTGCGGTTCCCATCAGGGGGATTTAAGCTCACGCTTAAGTGCACGGTGTAACCCAGAGCCATTGCAGCCGGTGGTATTTGGCTGCGTCACCAGCAGCTTGCGCTGCTGGCAGCACCTGCTTCCAGAGTGCCACCGCACCAGGCAAGGACTGCGTTGCCTTCTGCTCCAAGAAGGAGACGGGTCGTTCCCGACGTTTGACGGAGCAATAGCATCATGGCACAGCAGCGTTTGAGGCTGTTTTCATCTTGCTTTTGTTTCATTCTCCCAGGGAAAAAGCTCAGCCCTGCTGGTGCCACACACAGGGGTCACATCCAGCCCCCTCCCCATCCCGTAAACACCCGGCACAAAGGGAAACACCCACAGGCAGCCCCGGCGCACGCAGCACTGCCTGTCTGGGGCGGTCAGACACACAGGACTGGGGGGGTGGCTGGGGAAATGAGGGCTCTTCTCCGGACTGCGTTTTCTATTTGCACTTAGAGCATTAAGCTGTGACGTCTCCTGTTCTCCTGCTTGTGGGAAGCAGCTAAAAGCTCACTTTTCCAGAAAAGAAAAGTGAAAGTCTGGGGAAATCATATAACTTCATAAGCTGGGCTTGAAGAAAACCTTCAGATGCATTAAAAAAAAAAAAAAATCACAATAACCACAAAATCCAGCGGCAGCGACGCTGACATACCTGTATGTGCATCTCCCAGGGACGAGGGTAACGCCTCGCAACCCTCAGCCCTTTTTCCCCCAAAACCCAGCTTTGATGACATATCATCCCTTAAATCTTAACAAACAGCCCACCAGACAGGGCTTTTTCTGCCCTCTGCTAAATCAGCACCTGCCAACAGCCACCTTAGCTAGCCAAAGGCGCATGGCATGAAGTAATTAGTTTCCCCTCTTTCCTCTCCCTCCCAACACTATTATTTCCATTTTCTTCAGCTAAAGCTGATTGGGGGCCAAAAGTCACTGAGCACTGGAGCGGGCCCTGAATTTGTGACTGAGCAGAAAGACCTCATGCACTTACTTGCTGTATAGCAAGTGCTCCAGAGCTCCTTGGCTGCTTCTGTAGAGATGACCATGCTGCAACAATACCAGTAAGCCATGAACTATTAAATGACCTGTAGAGAACATGGGGTCACATCTACTTTCCCTAAAGATACTGCGATTTTTTTTTCCCCTATAGACTAGAATGAAACCTAGAGCAGGGCCACCCATCACCAGCTGACCAACAGTGGTCACTAAGCAGGGTTCTGTCCTGTCGTCAGGACGGTATATAGCTCTGGCCCTGTCTGACCGACTGACTTTTGAAACTGGATTTTGGTGTTTGATTGTCAATGGTGTCATCATGGAGCCCTGAGCAGTGATAGTCCCAGGAGGTTGGTTGCATGCCCACGAGAGAAGAAACCTATAGCTATATGGACACAGCAGCTGTTTCACCACCCATCCTTCCAGAGATATCCTCAGCTTTAGCATCCCAGCATCTCCCTACCTTGCCTGGGGGTGAGGAGGCAAGCCGCCCCATCTCTCCAGCCCCCCAGCACCATCACCCTAGCAGCTCTAAGCTCCCCTTTGCAAAGGCCCTCCAAAAAATCCCTCTTACCCCACACAGAAGCACCACCACTGCTCATCCTCAAGTCAGAGCTGCCATCCTTCATCTCCCTCTGGGCCTCATTAATATCCCTTCCCCTAATCAGGCACAGGAGCAGCCCATCTCTTCCAGCTCAGGTGCGGGAGGAGACCTTCACCACCCCTGTTACCTAAGGGGAATGGCACCGATTCCCCACCTGAGCAAGGTTTGCAGGATCAGACCTCAGGAGCACCCAGTCCCTCGAGGAGCACCCTGTGCGCTGCCACAGAGCTGCTGCTTTTTTTGCAGGAACCGCAGTTGCTGAGCTCCGGGCAGCCCTTGGCCGTGCTCCCCGCTGGCTCCTGCTCCCGGGCTTTGCTCAGAGGCAGAAGGAGCAGAACCATAACTGGGTTCATTTGAGTAGAAACCTAAAACCCACAGAAAACACTGAGGATACTAAAATCAGCAGAAAGACCTTAAATCCTGCTTAAACCAGGGAAATTCCTGGGTACTTACTTCCAGTGCTCTGCAGAGAACTAAATGACCGAAATTGCAGGCAGGCTCGCGATGAAGATGGGCAATTTGTGTCTCAAATAGGAGGTGATGGAGCCCAGGCGAGAAATAAATGACAGGAGCGAATGGACTTTCCTTTGAATATTACCTTAGGCCCATCAACAGGTTAACAAACTTAAGGGACCACAAGGACCGATGAAGGTGAAGGCAAGCCCGGAAAATGCTGAGCTGGCTTATTGATTTCTTTTTCCTGGTCTAGCAAAAATTGGCAGCTTAAGGCAGCTCAGCTGGGGCCATAGGCGATGTGGCAGCCTCCCCAGTCGCTCTCCCTTCCCTCCCTCCTCACCTCTCCCCCAGCAGATGCCTCGCTTCAAATACCATCAAGGACGTAACTGCCCTGGGTCACCTAAACACGACTCCTTCAATATCCCTGAAGTGAGAAAAAAAACCAAAACAAAAGTGATAAGGAATTAACAGCTTCTTGGAAACCCTAACAAAGTTCCTGTGGCGACGCAGGCATCAGAAACGGTGCTTCTATAATTAAGACAGCCCAACTGCTTCCTGCTGGGATGCCTATAGGGAGCTCAGCCCTATAGCAATGCAAAAGCAGCTTGGGAACCGCAGCAGCTGCTTTGTAGAGGAGACCTCAAGTGTCTGCAGGGGTTCGCATTTACGGCTGGGTCTTATGGACTGGGTTGGGTTGGGACTGGGTTGCAAAAGCCCCTGTTTGAAAAGAAATGGGTCATATCAGCAGTCTCCTCTAGTAGCTGCCCAGTGGAGGGATGCCCAGTCACCACGGTGTTACCCCATCCCATAGCCTAAAGTCCTTTCCGCTCTCCGTAGCCAACCCGCTATCGGTCTCATACCTCTTGATACGCGATGTGTGCTCTGAAATCAATGAAAACACAAAATCATAGAATCATAGATCCTCATTTTTTAATTCAGACACCTTGACCAGGTGTTACAGGCTTCTTCTCCCCTCCCAGAAGGGTTAAGTGCTTCCATACTCCTAATTTATTCCTTATCTTTTATCTTTATCAAGATCCAGCAGCGTCTGGTTCGTTGTCTCCTTTTATTTTCTATGACATTTAGTTCAAATTCTTTCAGCTGAGATAGGACGCCTGGCCCCATCATCCTTCCACCAAAGCCGGGCATCAGATGAGACTGCTTGCAGGCAGGGTTGCGGTTTTGCCTGGGTACCACCTTGCGCCAGGTACTGACCCAGCACGGGGAACCCCAGCACTGCCCACCTACCCCAAACACCCCCGAGCCCCCCGCCACGGCACGCGGGGCTGCTCGGCCGCGCCGGCTTCTCCTCCGCTCTCTTTTCCCTACTCTGTACTGCAGCCAGATATACCCACCTGCTTGTTTGGGGGGAGAAACACCCCACACTTAGGAGTCAAATCCGAATACAGAGCCTCCGAAAAACAGGCAATGTCCCCACCCTGTCGTTTTTCTGGTGCTCCTTCTGGCTTCCAGGTTAGACCTGGCGTGGGGTCGCCCGTAACAAGGCAGGGGGAGGGTTAAACTCACGTGGTATTCGTTTGTGGTCTGAAAGGAGACAGGCACTGGGTGGCTTAGTCCGACACCCAATTTTATAGGCTACAATTAATTCATTTAAGTGACCCGTAGGCCAGGCGAGATGGCCCTGATGAGCTCGGGGGCATGGATGGGGACAGCTTCCACTCAGCCACCACCAGCATGAGGCTGAGTTAAGGACGCTGGGCTGGAAGATACAGCCTGGTGCCCATCGGCAGCATTTATTCTACCTTTTAAATAAAGCACAGCCCTGGGGCTTTGGCCACGCCAGCCTGCGGTGCAGTAGCAGGAGGGGAATGAGTGCCCTCACCCTGCAGTTAGCACCCCATCGCCGGAGGGTTTCTTTTCTTTCAGGTTCCAGCTGCACACCCAAGATAAGGCAGTCCACCTAGAGCAGGAGATGAGAGACCTTTTTTTTTTTCTCATTTAAAGTTTTAATGGCTGGAGGATGGGGCAGAGAAATGTTCTGCTGTTGAGCACATCACCAAACCACACTCATTAGCTCCGGATTCGCGCTGTAATGAAGGTTCATTTGTGCTCCTTGTCCCCCTTTCACCAACCCAGGCAATGTGCTGGGTTTATTCACAAGTGACTCCTATTCTTGCCCTGGGCCTTGCTTATTCCTCGTCTGCAAGTGTAATTTTTTAGGGAGGGGAAAGAGAGCCTGGATCAACCCAGGAGCCCTCACAGCATCGCCCGCACCCCGAGAGCCCGGGGGTGGCAAACCGCAG
>NW_009231892.1:6103-7504 GCF_000690835.1 Fulmarus glacialis
CGGGTCACGTCACTGGAGCGGCTCCGCTTCCACAGGAGCTCAGATGGTTTTCGCAAATTCCTCCCTGCTGCAATCCGCGGCTGATGCTCCGTAACTCAGCAGAAAGTTTGCAAGACATATTTCTTGCTGTCTCCACTCCACTGGCCGGTGCTTCGTGGGGAAGGTCTCGCTGTCTTGCAACACCGCTGATTTGCTGCTCTGTTTGTAGAGGTTTGTGTATACGGTGCTTGCTCATGCATTTGCTGTACGGGTCTCCTTGCACCCCCGTTTGTGCCCCCCACAAGCATGGCGTAGACTTCAGCTCCGTACGTTATGGCTCTGCCCCGCAGCAGGCTCAGCTCCACCCAGGAACATGTTAAGGAGGGTCTTGTCTTAACAAGAAGCCAACTGGCAGAGGAGCAAACAAAGAACAACAAGCGTTAGCATGTACCCAAAAAAAACAAAGAGTGTGTCCTCTGGCCCCCCAGCCGCCGCTGCTCAGCACCCCAAAGCCGCCCCACGGAGACGGTGCCGTTTCCCTCCCCCTCTCGTGAAGGCAGGCGGGTGCTTTTGACCGCGGCCCGCGACGTGCACCATGGCAGGGTTTGGGATCTGCAGGCGAAGCTGCTCTTTGCTGAGCTCAAGCGTTGTGCTCGGGGTCAGAGCCAAGGCTCCTGCCCCGAGCCCCCGGGAAAGCATCCCTACCAGCAGCCTCCCTGGCTAGCAGTGGCCATGGGGCCAGCTGGAGAATGGCAGGATTGCTCAGAAATAATGCAGACAAGGTGGGAAAGGGAGGCTGGGGTTTTTTTGCAGTTGCACTCGAGGACGATGCGTGCCCGAAGCGGGCAGAGCAGGGCAGAGCCTGCGCTGCCTGCCCTCGGCGGCTGCAGGAAGGGACTTGCCGGCAGAGCCGCGGCATGGGAAGCGCAGCCGGGCTGAGTCACGCTGTGTCGCCCCGGCCCCGCAGAGCCCGTCCTCTGCCCACGAGCTGGTTTTCCAGTTTCCAGCTACTGCAGAGCTCTCACATGGGACTGGCAAGGAACAGCGCTGCCCCAAAATCTACAAGTAAAGGTGTGCTTTCTCCCCTTCACCCTGAAGGAACAGCTCCCTAAGACCCTCTCCCTCTTTCTAAGCAGCTCAGACATGTCTTAACAGCCCTTTGCTCTCTGCTTGCCAGTCCCAGAATCCCTATTCTTCAACATTTTTCCCCAAACTGGGTTCTCCCAGAGCTACCGTCCAGCCCCTGAGCCCAGCCGCAGCCTGGGCTGGGCGAGGGGCAGGGAGCAACGGGCAGGCCCCCGAGCACCAAGTGGGAAAACAAGGAAACATTTCCACGTATTAACTTCATTTCCTTCGTTTCCTCCAGCCCGGCAGCCTCGCTGGTGGGTTATTAATAGCATGCTGCAGACGAGTGCCGCAGCC
>NW_009231892.1:7549-9377 GCF_000690835.1 Fulmarus glacialis
GCCCCCGCTCACCCCTCCGTGCCCGGGAGGGGACGATGCCGGTGGGATCCACTCACAAAACACGCAGAAAAACCACGTCCCTTGCAGCTGCACTGCAAATACCTCGCAGGAAAATAGCATTGAGAAAAGATCTGGGAAACACCCAAGTTTTCGCTGCTTCTCCAGTGCTGGAGACCACATTTTTAACATCAAACCTACTGCAGTCTCATTATTTTCTATTTGTGGAGGAGGAAACTATGGCCTCCTGCATTTGCAAAGCAAATGCTGCTGGGATCCAGTGCAGCAGAAGGAGCAGAGGGGAGGCAGCCAAAGGCAAAGCTGCTGCCCAAGCTGGGAGCACGCCCCGGCAGCACCCAGAAAAGCAGAAACCCCGACAGCTCCATCGCTCCCAGCACAGACACGAGCATTTGCAGGTTTCTTACAGCACGTGAGTTTCTTTTAGCCGGAGAGGCGGCCTTTTGAGCGAGCGGTGGACGAGATAGAACAAAGCTGGATGCTTGCAAGTCAGGCAGGGAGGTTTTGGGTCCCGTCTGACGGGTGCTTCGCCCCGGCAGCGCCTTTGGGATCGATCTGCTGTGATGTACTGCCCAGGATGTGCTGGCAAGGGGAGGGGGGACCCCCCTGGGACCCCTTGGTGACATGGCTGGGGGGGCGGAAAACCCCATTTCCCCACCAGCTCCCAGCCGAACCACCTTGTTGTCCATCCTTTGCTGTTCCCATGCAATGGCCTGCGAGGAGACATTTCTTCAGCAACATCCCCTTCCCGCTCCCGACACTCAGCCCACGCGCCTCTAGTGAAGGGGAAGGCGTTTGTGAGACCACTGCCCTCAGGCAGGCTGGGGATTAGAGCCGAAACCAGGAGGGAGAGCCCGAGCGGGCAGGGGGGAGGTGGGCAGGAGCCTCCGGGTCTCTGCCCGGGGAGAGGAGCGATGCTCTCGCCCCAGCCCGGCTCCCCCCATCGCAGAGGTGCCAAGCCATTAACCCAGTTAAGCAGCTCTGCTTGAACCAGTCCAAACGTGCACGCTGGAGATGGGCACGATCTCCAAACGCAGGAGCCAGGAGCAGCCCCAGGGAGATTTCTGCAGCGTGACTCACGCTTGCCCGGCCCCGGAGCAGCTCGGGGACCCGGGCAAAGCCACCTGCAGCCCGGGATGGCTCCTGCTCGGCAGCGGTCACGCCGGTAGGCTCCGGACAAGGGCACGGCCAAACTTGAGCAAAGCTGCAGAAGAGGTGGAAAACAGAGGAGTGCTGGCAGAGACCCTTTTCATCTCCAGATCCTCCCGAAATAACCCCCAAGGATCCGTCTCCCTGGTAGGCTCTGCAGTGTTGCTGCTTCAGCAGGGACAAGTGAACGAGCACAAGTAGAGGAGAATCGAGGGCCCCAGCACCCGGGCAAAATACTGCAGTTGATTTTAAGCTTGGAATAAATAATTTTATTTATCCAGCCTGTCCTGAGTCCCCTGGGCCATGGAGTTTCACCTACTGACGGCTGCTGACCTGGAGATGCTGCTGGAGGGGAAACCCCCATTGGAGAAAACACCTAATTTGAAACAAAAGCCTTCAGAGCAATGGAGAGTTTGCCACCTGCCTTGCAAAGTTCCCCCAGATGCCAGATACCCTCTGAAAATCCCAAACTTCATGTTTTGTGGGAGGTTACTGACCCACAGCTTCCAGCCCTGGCTCTCCCCGGAGCATGCTTTTGAACGTGGGAGGATCCCAAACCCACCCGTTCTGACCCCAGCACCGACTCCACCACCTCGTCTACGTCGTATATGGCTCTGGCCTCCTCTGACACCGCATCCCCGCTCGTTTCTACAAACCAGCATTA
>NW_009231893.1:0-445 GCF_000690835.1 Fulmarus glacialis
GTGGGCATCGGTCTGGATGGGGTGGGGTTGGACGCAGTCCAATCAGGAGTGGCTCGGCCTGGGCGGGGAGGAGATCCCGTGTCCGGTTGGGAGTGGGATCTGGTCGGGGTGCGATCGGGATGGGGCCGGATCCAGCCCCAGTCCGAGCAGGAGTGACTCTGGGTTGAGATGGGATCCGGCCATGATCCAATCGGGAGTGGCTTTGGATTGGAGGGGCGGATCCGGTCTCCATCCAGTGGGGAGTCATGCCGGACGGGGGTGGGGTCTGGTCTCGAACCAATCGGGAGTCGCTCTGGGTTGGGCTGGGACCTGGCCCCAGTCCAGTCGGGAGTGATTCTGGGTTGGGGTGGGATCCGGTCTAGAGCCAACCGGGAGAGACCGTGGGTTGGGGCGGGATCCAGCCTAGAGCCAATCGGGAGGTACTGTGGGATGTGGCAGGGGGCGG
>NW_009231894.1:0-1470 GCF_000690835.1 Fulmarus glacialis
CCCCGGCGGAGCCAGCGGTTCGCAGCGCTCCGCCGCTGCCCAGACCGGAGCCCTGCGACCGGAGCCCACTGCTCCCTGCCGCGGCCGGAACGGCTCCCCACTTCACAGGGAAACGTCTTGCACCACTCTTGTCTCCCACACCCTTCTTTCCTCGTTACCGTCCATGGGGCGCTTAAGTTTCGCTAAAATAATTTTTGGAGTCGGTAGCTTGTTAATTCGGATATACCCTTACCGCTTTCGTCTTCCATCTAATGAAACGCCGCTTAAACTGCTTGATCATACCTGGAACTCCTTCACCTCTGGCCCCTAACACTGTGTGTGCAGGCACGCTTTGGGTACTTAAGTGACTGAAGTTAGGGAAGAAATTTAATACGGGGCGACACTTGTTCCTTTCCTACTGTTGAGGGAGCAGAAACCATTCTCCTTAATTACGTTTGTTGGGGCTTAGTTACAGGGAATAACATCTATTTGTTGGCCTCTTGTACAGTTTGCTCGTTTATGTGCCAGTAAAACAGGATTATTTAGCCTGAAGAATTAATTTCTATAAATTGAATATCTATATCGAGTTACGTGCATACTGCATTGGCATTGAAGGAGCCATATACTCTAACTTTTATTCTATTTTTTTTTTTTCTGATCCGTTTGGTTACTTCTAATTTGACGCCTAACTGGTGAAGTGCTTTTTGCTAATAAAATACAAATAATGATAATGGTATCTCTGAGGTTCCTATAGAGAAAAAACGCTGTGGTTTTGGGGTTGGATTTTTTTTTTTTTTTTTTTTTGTCTTTACCCTGGGAAGTGGCTAAGTTTGGGTGTTTGACATTAATAGGCAAAGACAGCCTTTGAGGAGGGCTGCTGTTAGCTTTTCTGCAAACGCTCCAGCCCTCAGAGGGCTGTTTGTTTGATTTTCCAATGGTTAAGCAAGATTTGGCCTGGCTGAGTTACGCACTGCCTAGCTGAGGGGAAGCCCGAGAACGCTCTTTTCGGAGGAGCAGGAGGGAGGTTCGGCGTGTTTCCCACCTGAGTTGTAGTTGACGATGTCCACTCCCAAGGCAGGGCTCTTTCGTTTCCTGGGCCTCCCTTTCTGGACTGTGCCAGTGCCGTTGAAGTAAGGCAGGGCCAGCCCTCCACTCTTGGCAGCCAGCTCGGTGTAGCTCAGCTGAGGGGGATATTCTCCTTGCAAAAGGGACTCGAAGTGGGCCCTGCAGTAAACCAGGTTGTCTTTCATGCCAAAGTGATCGCCTGTGGTCAGAGTCTTGTTGCAGGTGGTGCAGGTGAAGCAGCTCAGGTGATAAACCGACTCCCTGGCTCTCATGACCATTTCAGAGGCTGAGATCCCAAGGTGGCAGCGGGCACATCTCTGCACGGAGAACCTTCTGAAGGAAACGGAAAAGTGGGCATCAAAGGTAAAGGCAGATCTTGCCCCAGTGCCGCCCACCTTCCCTCCGGCCACGGGAGGTCGGCAAGGG
>NW_009231895.1:0-504 GCF_000690835.1 Fulmarus glacialis
CCCAGCTCCTCGCCCCTGCGCCCACCCTGGGCCCCGTGGCTGTGCCGCTGCAGCCATTTCGTCATCCCAGCTCCCCATCCGGGGTTAGTCGGGATCGGGCACAGCAGGGATCCCGCTGAAAGGCCCGTGGCTGAAAAGTCCTTCCTGATTCCCGAGCCCATTATGGAAAGGCCCAAACCTAGCAGACTGCTGATGCACGTGCTGAAACCCAGAAAATTATGTAATTTTTCATGTACACAACTGGAAATATTTATTGCAAAAGATAAATGCAAACACGCATTTGCACCGTTGCTTGCGGCTGCCTGGGCCCTTTACACTGACTGCAAATGTAATCTTAGCAGGGTTGTTTGGGGTTTTAATGTGTTGATGTCATTTCTGTTTGAATGCAAAGAGCTTCAGCTATTTGTTAAGTCCAGCTCCTCCAACCCCGGCATTCCATCTTGTTTATTATACAGAAAATAACAGAGTGATGTATGAGTCATCTTCCCCGGCACTGGGAAGAGA
>NW_009231895.1:600-881 GCF_000690835.1 Fulmarus glacialis
CTGAGGATTCCTCTCAGCGGCACCTCGGCTTGCAGCTGCAGTTAATGAACCTTTGAAAACAGAATGCTTTGTCTACATTTTGCTTTTCGTGCAACTGAAAGAGTTGTTTGCAACACCAAAGTGAACATTAAAGCCCTGTGTTAAGCACAGTTATCATATCCACCCACAGTGGTCCTGGAGCAAGACACCCCTGTGCCTCCCGAGCCTTTCCGCCGCTTCCTCACGCACAGACGCGCTTTCCCTCCCTCCCGGTTGGCACAGGAATGGAAAGGCAGGCAGGC
>NW_009231896.1:0-3895 GCF_000690835.1 Fulmarus glacialis
TTTATTAAAGAAAGTTAAAGAACTTCTTAAAAGAAAGTTCTTTAAAACTTCTTTAGTTTAAAAAGTTAAGTTAAAGTTCTTACTAAAATAAAAGTTCAAGAACTTAAAGTTGAACTTTAAGAAAGAACTTTAAACACAGTAAGTTCTTCATTAACGAAGAACTTTAAAACTTCTTAGTTTATATTATTTAGTATAATAACTTTAAAGAACTTTTAAAACATACATTTTTGGTTTTTTATAGTTCTTTAATAAAGAAAAGTTAAAAAGTTTAATAAACTAAAAAAGTTGTTTTTAATTAAACTATTTAAAGTTCTTTAATAAGAACTTACAGTTCAAGTTCTTTAAAGTTAAAGAGGTCTTAAAGTTCTTTAATAAAGACCTTTCTAAGAACTATAACTTCATAAAAGACAGTTCTTTTTAAAAAACTTTTTAGAAGAAAACTTAAGTTTTCTTTAATAAAGTTCCTAAAGACCTTAAAGAAAGTTCTTTTTTTAAAAACTTTTTTAAAAAGAACTTTTAATAAAAGACCTTACTATTTAAGGTCTTGCTTTTAAGACCTTTAAAAAGACCTTAATAAAGTTCTTCTTATAATAAACTATTAATACTTTAACAACTTTTAAAACTAACACATATGTAAAAGTTAAAATTTCTTTAACCTAATAAATTTTTAAGTTTAAAGTAGACAAAGTTTTTAATAAAAGTCTACACTAAGTTCTTAGTAAAAGTTACGTCTTTAAAGTTCAAGACAATAAATTAAGGTCTTTTATTAAGGTCTTTAAGACGTTCTTAAGGTGAACTTAAGTAAGTAGTTATTAAAGTTTAGTTTGTTTAAGTCTACAATAAGAACTTAACAAAGAACTTCTTACAAAAAGAACTAAATTTAAAAGAACTTTAAACTTTTGTAAGAAGTTCTTTGTTAAGTTGTTCTTGAAGAGTTCTTACAAGTTCTTTCTTGAGTTCTCGAAGTCAGTTAAGATATATAATAAAGTTTAAGAGCAAAATTCAAGTACTCAGTTAAGAACTAGTTGTAGACTTAAAACTTAAAGAACTAAGAACTATATTACTTAATAAAACTTCAGTTCTTTAGAACTTTTAGGTCTACAATAAAAGAACTTTATTAATTAGTTCTATTAAGGTCTTGGAGAACTTTTTTATTAAAGAACTTTATTAATTTAATAAAATAACTAATTTTTAGTTATTAAGTTAATAAACTTCTTAATAAACTAAAGTTGGTTCTTTAGTTCCTTAATACAAGTTTAGTTCTTCAAACTTTTAAACTTTAAAAGAACTTAAACTAAAGAACTATGAACTTAAAGAACCGAGAAGAACTTAAGAACTAACTGTATAGTTCTTACTTAGTTTATTAAGAACTTTTTAAGAACTTAACATAAAGATGTTAACATAACTGAAGTTCTTCAAGAACTTAAACTTCAAGTTAGTAAAGTTCTCAGGTAATATAGTTCTTAGTTTTAAAGAACTACAAAGAACTAAAGTTCTTAAACTAAGTTCTTTGATTCCTGGGTTCTTAATTCTTTAAGTTCTTCTTGGGTCTTCAAGTTAGTAAAGAACTAAAGAACTAACTTTTAAACTAAGTTCTTAACATAAAGAACTTAGGAACTTGTGTTAACCTTAAAGAACTTAACATCTTTAGTTATGTTAACATTAAATTTGTTAAGAACTTAGTTTATTAAGAACTTCTCAAGAACTTAACATTAAATTTGTTAAGAACTATAAAGTTTATGTTAAATTCTTTTAAGACCTTTATGTTAAGAACTAAATTGAAGTTTAAGTATTAAAGAACTTTTTAAAGAACTTGCTTAATTTTATTACTTAAACTACAGTTTAAGAACTAAAGAACTTAACATAAAGAACTTTAATTCTTGAAGAACTTCAGAACTTTTTAAAGTTCATTTAGTTTTTATTCTTAAAGTTTAAGTAGTAAAGTTCCTAGTACTTCTAAGAGATGTGCTTTAAAATCTTTATTAATCATCTCACATTTACAACTTTCAGATCGCTCCTTTTTTGAAATCTACCGTCCGACTCTTTCTCAGAGGTCAATCTGCCTGCATTCCTCTAGAGAGGCAGACATCCATAAAGTTTTAAAGTTTCCAGATTTAAAAACAAAACCAAAACAAACCAAAAAACCCTCACAAACCTTTCAGGCTGTGACCCCTGCAAAACCCAAAACCTTTCAGGTTGTTAGATTTTGATGCTTCACTATTCAAGTCTAACTCTTCAAGGCATTCCCTGTTGGTACTTTCTCTACAAAAAGTTTCATTTCCTTCATAGGTCCGCCTCTTTTTTGCATTTATTATGTTTGTTTTACTCATCGTTTCTATTTCTGCAACGTGACTTATTTCTTCACTCTAATGAGGGAAGCGAGTCCCAGGTCCAAAAAGGGACACCATTCTTTTTCTCTCAGATCACAAGGGCCACCTGAGCCCCTTTTGACTCGGCAAGAGTAACTCCTTTCTCGTGGAAACTTTGTAGAGGCAGATCCTGGGAAAAAAGGCTTCTTGTTTCCTGAGGTTCCAGGCCTGCGCCAGAGCCCAGCCTGTGCAGCTCGGCCCTGGGAGTGCTGGTCCCACATCCCACGGCCACCTGGGAATGACGGTCTGCCTAGGGTCACCCTTCCCGGTTACGTTCCAGAAGGTCCAAGTGGCTGGGCATTCCTTACCTCTTCAACCTCTACCTTAGCCTCAAAAGAATTGCTTGGGGATTCTACCACTTCTGCTGTGAGAGAAAATTAAAAAAAAAAACAAAACACACCACAAACCAAAACCACAGAAGTTTCACCTAAAACATGTGGGCTCTTCAGTGACGCCCTAGGGCAGAATCTAATGCTTCTACATTATGAGCTCATTGCTGCTCAGCGGATGGGCGAGAGTCCTGGACTTGTGCCCGACAGTGTTGACATCTAACCCTGCGGATGTTCTCCAGCTTCCAGGCGTTAGTTGTTCGAGCAAGGTCTCAGCGTTGAGAGGCCAGTAAGGTCTATCTATCATATCAGCCACACCTGCAAACCTGTATGTTCACACCACAGTTGCAATTAACTCAGTTTCCTTCAGCACACATTCAGCACCTTGGTCCGCTTCATGGTTAGGTTGCAACCTATCTACACTTGAATGCCTCCAGCCTCCCCATTGGGACCTCAAGAGGAGAACTCGCTATCGTCAGACAAGCCAAGGAAGCCAGATGAGACTGGCTAGATTCTCTAGCTTTCACCTTGCCGCACTAGAGTCTACTTCGGGAAGGCTATGGCAGCTCTCCACAGTAGATGTGAAAGCTGCAGGGTTGAACCTAAGGACCCGAAAGACCTGTAACCACTTGCACGTCCTGCTGGCCCTTAGGTGCTCCCCTGTCCCCTATGCAAGCCACTCCCCTGTCACCTATGCAAGCCCGACACCTCTACCCAATACATTTTACAAGAGGTCACCTGCTGTCAGGAGACTTCTCGTTCTTATGGTACTGGTTTCACCGTCCACACTGTCACCTGCCTCTGACCCCTTGCACCCTGGCTGAGACCCCTCGCGTCTCGGGGGGGTCCCCGTAACACCGGCTTTCAGTTGTTTTGCGCCAACATTCTACAGAGTCCCTACTTGAACAGAAAGCACACAACAGATCTCTAGCTTCCATAGGTTACAGGTTTCTTTACAAGTGTCCTTACAGACCACTCAGCCTACACTGCGACCCTGATGCCCACCCACGCTACCACCCCGACCTGCCCCCCTGCCCCCGGCACTCGCCTGCGGTCGGTACCCACCCGCCAGCTCCTGGTGTCCGGCGGGCTTCTCGCAGAGGGGACGAGAAAAGACACCGCGATCGTGTTGCCGGCTGTGCCGGGCTGCTTTATTCAACACCACTGCCCGCCCTGCAACAGCTCCCACCCGATACC
>NW_009231896.1:3912-4204 GCF_000690835.1 Fulmarus glacialis
GGCCACAGCACTGCCCAGAGTCAGTACTGGCATCCCTGCGCTTACGGGTACCGACAGCACGTTACAGACACAGGGACAGTTACAGCAGGAACACCGTAGTGCTTTGCATTCCCCCCAACACCCTTTGCACAGCCCAGGCACACCCTGCTCGCCCCTCAAGTTTGCCGAATGCTTGTGCAGCCAATGCAGGGATTCGCGCACCCCAAAGGGGTTCATGTCACCCGGGACACCCCACGGGGGCCTGCTTGGGTCACACACCGACCTTGTGGCCGCGCACTGCCGGCCGGTTATA
>NW_009231896.1:4460-5032 GCF_000690835.1 Fulmarus glacialis
CAGTTACAGCAGGAACACCGTGGTGCTTTGCATTCCCCCAACACCCTTTTTGCACAGCCCCGGCACACCCTGCTCGCCCCGCAAGTTTGCTGAATGCTTGTGCAGCCAATGCAGGGATTTGCGCACCCCAAAGGGGTTCATGTCACCCGGGACACCCCACGGGGGCCTGCTTGGGTCACACACCGACCTTGTGGCCGCGCACTGCCGGCCGGTTACAGCCACCAACTGCTGCGGGGGGTCTCACTGCAAACCACTGCAGGGCAGGCACGGTGTTACAGATCACACCAGTTGCTACCGCAGCATGCTGGCACCGGCTGTCTCACGCAGGAACTGCAGCCCACTGCCACCTCCCTGGGGGGAGTACCTCTCTGTTGGGGGGATGCACATCACTGGGGATGGCAGTGCTGGCCGCGGTCCTGCTCCATCCTGACCATCGCCAGCTGTGCAGGACACGGCCCACTGGGTACCACCCCCAAGTGCTGAGACTTGCTGAATGCTGCGCTGATGCCCAGGGCTCCCATGCCCACCATCTAGGAGGCAACATGTCATACAAGTGGATATCATGTCAATGG
>NW_009231897.1:0-16193 GCF_000690835.1 Fulmarus glacialis
TACTACTACTACTACTACTACTACTATTAGTATTACTGTGGGAAAGGTTATTAATACCTAGATAGATTTCCAAATATCTCTATGATGTACATAGCTTCACACAGCAGTGCAATTTTGTTCAGACATGGGCTTGCTTTATATTTCTCAGGCTGTAATTGTACATGATTTCTTTTTTGTTGTGCAAACTCTAGACACACAGTTTAAACATTTACCTTTGAAGAATTTTTTCAGAAGATTTTTTTGAGGATGTCTTCCAACTCCAAACTGATTTTGGTGATCAGTGAAAGTGTGAGGTCCAACTATATCCGGCTTTTCCAAGAACATATTGTCCAGTTCTTCCTACTGTTCCCTCCTGAATAGATGATGGTGACAGCTAGGACAAGGATCCCAGCTGTCTTTGTTGTCAGCCAGATACAAGGAGCTATGTCTAAGATTTTATATACTATTTTTTTTTTATTCTTAATTGTAATAAATAGCTTAGTTATTCCTTAGCTTGAAGTTATCCAGGCTTGACCTGGGAGATCTAGAGCATCCAGTGTTATGAGTCAGTGTGCTTCTGCTGCAACTTATGGAGACATGCCAGTTTATATCAGAGCAGCTCAAAGTCTGGCTGAACACACTTAGAACAAAAGATCTGTATCAGACCCTGATTTAAACGTGCAGGATCGAGCAGCCTGGTTTTGGTGTACGTAATGTATGTGCATGCAGAGGGGTTCGTTCAGATTTATAGTGTAGTTGTGCCACTATTGAAAATTATACTTTTGAAAAGGGGGTCTTCTCACTTATGTTTCTCCGTCTTAAACCACACCACTGAATACCTTACAATCTGAAAGGATCCTTTCTGCCCTTCATGAATTCCCATGCCATGAGCTCCCACACTTCCTCTTTGGTACACGAGGGATTCAATCAAAATTTAAAGAAATTATTTTATGTGTGTTTGTTGGGGTCCCCATCCCAGGGGCTGCTGCCAGGAAAGGAGAAAAGGGAGTCCATGGTCTTCGCTCCATAACAGGGTTTTACAGGCCGTTCCAAAGCCAATGGGGAAAAATACTGGTTTTCGTTTTATGTCAAGATAATGCAAGAATGTTTGAGATGATGTGGGCTAGAAATCTTTCAGTCAAAGAAGTAATAGTTATGAAAATTGTAGTGCTGTAGGGAAGGGACTTACACTACAAACACCATCTGAGAGTATAAATATGGAGTTAGTTACTGGTGCAACAAACTAATTATATTTATCCCTACTTCTTACCTTTTGGGATATAATTATGTTGATTTAAGAGAAAACAGACATGACTTTTATGAAGCATATAGGAGAGAAATTATGTATCTTTCCCCAAGTGTTAAATTTCAAGGAACTTATATTTTCCAAGGAATGTCCCAAGTCCATATAATATTCTTAACATTCTGCATCACAATGCTTGTGCTGTGACCTTTACTTCAGCAAATACATGTGTGAAAATACATTTGTCCGGACAACTGTTTAATGGTTCAAAGGCTGAAAAGGCTGCAATGTAAATTACTGTAGCTAAAGCCTGCAATAAATTTTACACTTTCATTTAAACTAGAATTGATTTTTAACACTGTGTTTAAACATTCCCCCCCTGCCCAAAGAGAAACTCCAAACCAGTTCTGCCAATTTTTGACACAATTCAAATGTACACAGGGTAAAATCCTATTTGGATTCAGAATTAATAGGAAATGAAGTTGAAAAACTTGGGAATCCTTTATTGCATTTTTCAGACTTCTTGGGTTGCTTTTGTGAGATAATATGCTGCAGATTTCCTAATAAAATTTTCGTCAGTGTAAGTTCTTGGCTTGACTTGGTAAGTATCTTGAGGATAAAATTAGCTCACAGAGACAATATTGGCAAAGAATTAAAAAAACGGAAGACTGCAAGTAAAATTCTGCCTTCAGTTATACACAGAAAAGGGGACTTTGTGGAACTGCCAACAATAAATGGGGGTTAAATTTTACATTTTTTATGTATGTGATGAGAACTTCATTTATGTAGTTTATGTGAAGAATATAGGTCAAGAATGTGGAAGTTATGCATGGGGTACTCAGAAATATAATAAAGATGTCAAACAGGCTTGTTTATTTGCTAACCTGGACTTGAATATGTACATTTTTTTTTCCTTTAAGGTTAGACAGTACTCAAAAATGATTGAACTGTATCAGCAGCAAATCCTTAATCTAACCATCAGAGTGGAGTATATGGAGAAGAGCAGTGTATCTTACACAGAACTGGACTTCCAGTTACTGAAGGTGGAAATCAGTGACCTAGAGAGACTGGTCACTCAGCTGAAATCCAGCCTTGTTGGAAGCAATGTCATCGTTGAGCAAATATATTCGGAGGTATTGCCAGACTCTTAATTAGCCACAGAGGGTTCAAAAATACAGATAGTCTATTCTCTCTTTAGTGTTTAGGTTGAGGAAATGTAGCCTGTCTCTACTGCAGCCAGTGGAATTATTTTAGCATTTCATCAGCATAAATTAAAAGAAAGCTTGACCTTAAATGTATTAACATCTTTTTCCTTGATATAGAGCACAGAAAAGCAAAGAAACCTCAAAACAAATGGGGACCTCTTTATTTTTGCTGACCATCTGCCTGAAAGTTAACAGTTTTGCATAGTGTTAAGCACATGAGCCGATTAAATTATTATAATAAATATTAATTTATAGACCCCCATGCTTGAAAGCCTCTGTGCTTTAACTTAGATAATTAAAAAATTAGCTTCTGGTTGCTAGGGCAGCGGCCCAATCAATATGAAATCAAGAAGTGGGAAAGACTATCACCTTCCCAGCAGACTATAAATCACATTTTCAAAACTGTAATTAATCACTCACCTAGAGAGAATAATTACTTCAGATGGAAAGTGAAATATAATTTTCTCCATTGTCCTCTAGATCATCAAGTAGGTGACTGAGAACATTATTATCTTTGCAAATAAAATTTCCAGATACTTTTGTAAGGCTGGAATAAGTACTTTTTGTATATAATAGCTAGTACTTGCCTAAGACTTACTGCATGTTTTTATACTATGTATAAAATAACACTATATTTTTGCATTGTGGTATACAACGGAGTGTTAAAGCATTTCCTTGTGGTCACATACCTCTGCTGGAAATGTAAAGTTCAGGCTAGCAGGATAAGGTCTATTCTTAAAACCTGTTTTGTAGCTCTTCTATGGTATGATCAACCCTGCCTGCAAATACCTGTAAAATAAAGTTGACAGAAATTTAAACTTGCTCTCTTTTTTTTTTCTCCAGATCACAAATCTGACTATACTGGTAAATGAACTAGAATCACTGGACAAAAACAACATCCTTGCAATTCGTCGACAAATTGTGTCTCTGCAGAATCGATTGAAAGAGTAAACTATGGTACCCCCTTATTTCCCACCGGGTAAGCATTTCTCTTTTATATCAGATAAGAAACAACATAATACATGGGTAGAACAGTAAATGCAGAGATTTCCCTTTGTTAATATGAAATACAATTGTAATGATACTACTTCACTCTTGAAAAATTGATCAGACAGCTCCTAATGTTTCATCAATGGGTTCAAAAGGAAAATGAGGGCAGGAGGCAAACCCAGACACAGTAACTATTTTCAACTGGAAAAAGTTGTAATCTTCTTCTCACCTGCAGTGCGAAAATGAATCTCTACTCCGCTTCTCTTTTTCAAAACAATTACCTTTTTTTTTGTGGGAAACTATGCTTTTTTCTTTTGATTTTTAACAGTTCCTGTGAAAGTGACCTGTGTCATGGCAATTTTGCTCTAACGCTGCTTGGGAAATGTATGAGCAACGGTTGATGTACTAAAGCTGTTGGAATGCAAGCTCCGGAAGGTAGTTTGCATGAAGATTACTTTTGCTTCACAGGCAAAAGATTCTTCTAAATCAGAAGGTCAAGAACCTTGAGGGGAAATTCTGGTCTCAGGGAAATAAGTGAGAGCTTTATTACTGATTTCAGTGGAACTAGGATTTTATAATTTTCTTAACTAGGAAAGGTTATGTTCTGGGGCTTAGATCAGTGGTTCCCAGAGTGCAGTTCATATAAAAGTATCAACAGTCACAGGGCATGTGGTAATCAGTTTACAGCTGGAATAATTTTTGTCTTGACAGTGTGTTCAGTTTGAAAAATCACATTGTGAGTGAATCATAGTCTGAGAAATTTTGAGATTCAGATATGATACACTGGAGCAAAAAGTTTAGGAAACACCAGTTTAGGTATGCCAGGTCAAGCATCCTACTTGCTAACAGACAGGAGGATTTATCAAGCTGTGTTGATCCCCTGAGAGTTTTATACACAGGGGGTTCCTTTTGACAGTGTATTGTGTGAGAGAAAGTGCTCTGTTGTATACAATACCCAGGGGAAGGATCCTGCTTTTTCACATAAGCTGGTTAGCAATCAGCTAGAGGAGCCCATAAAAAAGGACAAGTGGTGTCCTGCTTGCAAGGAGCACAGATTTGCACCTACCAGCATTTACCTTTCATCTCCTTGGGGTCAGCTAGTTCAAACATCTCTTTGGAAAGGTGAGAGGCAGAAACACAAGCTTCCCTTAGGATCAGCAGCCTTTCCTATTGCGATCTCCTTAGGGCTTCATGGTGGTGTGGGCAGCTGCTGCGCTTCTCTGACAGGATGCGCAAGTAACACCTTGTCTGGGGATCAAGCAGGAGAGAAAGCTGAAACAAAAACCTGCATTGCAAGATCTCAAGGACCTTCTTTGCTCCTTAAGGAAGGGCTTAAAATGTTTCAATGAAAAAAAAAAAAAGCAATGTTTTAAAAGTATTTGAAGGGCATCTCATTGATTTATTGAGGGTGATGGTGTGTGGAAAGAAACAGCCTCTTTCTCTTCAAGCCTACAGCAAGCCTTTGTTTCAGTGAGAAAGTACTGAGCTCTGGAACAAGAATACTGTGTCCTTCCATGAGTGATGGAGAAAGGGGCTGCTTTTACGCCTGGCTGGTTGGCATGAGCATCTGTGGGAGGTAGGAGCTTTCACAGAGCGGGAAAGGGAGGTCTATGCTTCACAGTGCAGCTCCATGCAGGGATAGACAAGTCATGCCTAGAGCAGGATGATAGCTCTGGGATGGGTAAATGTAACTGCATAGGATTGTGACCATAATAGAATTATTTAGCATTGCTTCTTATGGCACAATGGGGAGATGGATAGCATTTATCTGGGTATTGCTTTAGCGTTGCGTTATTCCTGACTGGTGTGGCAGCTAGCTCAGGCACCTTTCGTGTCACTGCATTGTGTGGGAACCACAGAGCAGAAAATAACTTAGAAGGCCAAAACCCCAGGTGGTATGAACAACGAGCTCCATTGACTTCCAGAGAATTATCACCACTGACATCAGCTGAGGACATCCTCTGGTGTTATCTGTGAGTTTATCTCCTGCCCACAGCAATAGGAACGCCAGAAGGTTTGGCGGATGTGTGTGGGTGTATTGTCATGGCCACCTTTAAGGTGAGGGTGGTCTCTGAGGCTGGCACAAAGGAATGGCAGAGCAACTGCGGAGGGCTGGCAAGTTTCCTGCCTGTTGGGAGATGCCAGCTATACAGATCACCCAGGTGTTATGCAGGCTCAGATCCCTGCTAATCCATGCAGGGCTGGCGTATCCTGACTTTGTGTGCCTGGCGGGGAGCAAATAGTCTCTGGGCAGAGAACTTTGTAGAGCAATTACATGTCCCGCAGACTGTATCTGAAAACAAGTAGTAGGCAGAAGACGTTATTGGTTGGGGAGGTGGAGTAAGTATGTGAGAGCGCTGCATTTTCTAGATGGTCATTTTGGAGGCTTTGCATGGATGCTCACACCTAGGCCTCTGAAGCACTCATTTATGCATTTGAACACAATTTCCATGCGTTTTCTCTGCAAGCTTGAATGCCTTGAATTCCTGCCAAACCATTTGGCCTTGCCCTGCTTTTAGTTCATATTATATTTATAATGTTTGTATTAAACTGACTCTTTGTCCTGTTTTCAGACTGCATTTTCTTTCCCCCTTCATCCTCTCTCCTGCATATTTTGGGTAGGCAACATGAACTAGAGAGAGCTTGGCTAATCCCCAAGCTGTCTAAGACCATGAGTCTAAAGGCAAGTTTAATTAAAGCTTCTTGCTTCTCAGTGCTGTAGAACACAGGCCCTCTGACTCTGTCCCCCAAGGCTTTTGCTGCTGTATTTCTCAGAGTGAGCAGGCCGTTCTCAAACAACATAGCAGAAAGAAATCACTGGTCTCCGTTTGCCTTTCTCTCTGACTGGAGAGGTGTGTGTCTGAGTGTCTGTGATGGGGCTCAGTAAATATATAGTTAATCCTCCTCCTCATCATCACTGGCTTTCCTGTCTGCAGCAGTTCCTGGCATCTCTCTCCTCACCACTCCAGCGGGAAGAAATATTTATCCATTCGTTTTTCTTTTATGCTGATCTCATCTGGCTGCATCAGGGCAGGTATACAGAGGAAAGACCCCAGGATGGTTCTTTGAGGATTCTGCAGCAGATTCTTTGTCACATCTCACTGAAATGATCTGAGAGAGGCAGCAGGGAGAAGTGAGTCAGATGAAACTCTCAAAGGCAAAAAAAGAAAGAAAGGAAAAAAAGAGCAAAGCTGTTTTTTTATGGCTTTTATACATTTAGAAATTAAGGATTTCAAGTTACTGGTGAATAGGTCTCAGTAGGAGGAAGACCTGGTGTAGCCTAATGCTGAAACTCAGGCAATCCTATTGGAGTCTTAGAGTGATTTCACTTTTACCTTATAGTTTACCTCCTATGTACCCAAGATGTCTGTATTTTTTAAGTGTTTTGGGTTGTGTTTTGAAATTAATATATCCATACACAAAGAGAGAGACATGCCTACAGGCACCTGAAAGAGCTGGCCAGTACTCCTCTCCAGGACTGCCTGAACTGCTCCTGGAGACACATACATTTCTCCATTGGCAATGGAGGGATCTTAGCGGCGGCACCCGAAGTTTTAGTTGCCTGAAGGTAGGTCAGATGAACTCCAGCCCTCCACGTCATCCCCTGTTAGATGCTGACAACATAAGTCTTCTCTGATGCAGCTGTCAGCCTGTGGCTATACCCTGTGATACAGCTGAAGACTGAGGTGTCTGTGTGGGTATTCCTATGTCAGTGAGACTATAGGAGCCAAGATGAGCCTTTCCCTGAGCAGCTCTGTCTCCTGTGTCTCAAGCCACAGTAAGGCTGGTAACGGCTCTCACATCTGGATGCAGTGGTTCATCTGATGGGAGAGGAGGGTGCAGATCTGGTGCTCGGGAGCATGTGTGAGACTGTAGCATCAGCCTGCTCCTGGTCTCTGTGCCCCTCATGAGAGTTCCTTCAAACGTGTGTCCCACCTTGTCTCATGATCTTTGGCTGCATAGGCGAACTGTGGTCTCTTCTCCTCTGTGACCAGATGCAGCTACTTGGTGAGGGGAGGCTGCTGGAGTTTTTTTGGCATCTGTATTGTTGGAGCGAGAAGCTGATGTGCTCTGCGAGTGCTTCAGAGTGAAGTGGGTGAAGCGAGACCCAACGCGGTGCATCTCATGCTCAGTTCTGCAGCCTGTTAGCCAAGCAAGTCAGGCTCCCTCCAGTCCTGACAACTAAGTGCTAGCTCCTTTTCTGATGAATCAGAAGGATTAGTAAACAACTGAGCTGAGATACTGGTTCTTTATGTAGGGAGAAGGAGAAGTACATGTGTACGTACGTAAGTTAGTCCTCCTCTAGCCTATTTGCTACATAAGCATGAAACAAAGGAAGGCAAAAATACCAGGATGTCATTTATCAGCGGCCCAGAACAGTGGGGAAAGGAGTTAAAAACTTGAAAGTTTGAATAATGCATATGGATTTATTTCAAGTACCTTCTAATATTTACAAAATTACATGACACTTTGTTTCCTTTGTGCATTTTTTTCCCCCAAGATGCAGACAGGGAGGCAAGTTTAGATTAAATAAACAACAATGAATTCTTATGAACCAGTGCAGAAGACAGATCACCCCCTGACTACCACAGAGTTTTTTGGTAAAAAAAAAAAAAAAAATTTTGGGAGAGTTTTCAAGGCAATCAAAATCAAGCACATACTCTATAGAAACCTCAGCCAATTTTTGATGTCATTAAAACGGAACACGCTTCTAACTTTATTTTAATAATTCATTGTTTCATAAATAAAAACCAAACAAGTGTTCAGCAGAGAGATCTCTTTAAGGGAAGAAATAATAATTTATTATTTCTTTTGTAAAAAAAGGTCTCTCTGCTGAACACACGTTTGTTTTTTATTTATGAAACAAAGTATGAATTATTAAAATAAATCTGGAATTGTGTTCTGCTTAATGACATGAAAAATTATTTGAGGTCGCATATAGATGAGTTTAGCAGTGCTTCACTACCTGCAAGCTTCGGTGCTATACTTTTCTAAACAAATGAAGAGTTTTAGAGCATTTAAAAACCATTTAATTCTGAGATAAGTTTATTGTGATTTAAGCACAGTAATATATTCAATATGTCACCAGCTTGAAAGAAGCCCTCATGCCGGAGGTAACAATACATAATAGAGATATAAGAAAAAACCAGTTCAAATTGATTTATGGAGTTGGCAGGCTGCAAGCCATTTTGCACTGTCCGCCTTAGCTTTCTTCCTTTGCATGAGCTGAGGTATAAGCACCTCCAAACGTTGGTATCTGTGCCAAGTGCTGAGGCCATGTTACTGGCCATGCTACGTGCCATTTCCAGAGATACAGCCTGGCTAGCCATAGAGCAGTGCCTTCCTTGTGTGCTATATTTGGAAATGAGGTTTCTGCTCCAGGGCCTCGTCCTTTGTAAAGCACTTAAGTGCATGCTTAAATGCTCATCTGCTCTGAGCCAGGAATGCTGATTTGCATCGATTCTTGGTAGCACGGAGGGAAGCAGCGTTCAACCCACCTTCAGCCGCAAGAATCCCAGGACACAAAGGGGACTGGGGGAGGAGACAGGGTTGCTCCCAACTCATGTCACCCTCTTTGCCATGAGCTGGGCACTCAGTGATGCAGAGCTGCTCCCATGGGCAATACTGACCCCAAGAAAGTTGCCAACGTGACCTGGGGACACAGAGATTTAGCTCAGCATAGTGATTTATATTTAACATAAAGCTGCTCCCCACCTTCCTCATAGATGTTGAGAGGAGGCTGCAGGTGAATCACATGTCCCCCAAGTCACCAGCTCAAGACAAAACAAAACTGTGAGGGGTGAAGGTGTTATGTAGTGGAAGGAGAGAAATACTACATTTTGAGAAAGGAGGAGACATGGAGTGCTTCACTGCCCAAATTGACTTTACACATTGGCACAAATGTAAGACTAGATATAAGGAAAAAATTTTTTACAATGAGGGTGATGAACCACTGGCACAGGTTGCCCAGAGAGGTGGTAGATGCCCCATCCCTGGAAACATTCAAGGTCAGGTTGGACAGGGCTCTGAGCAACCTGATCTAGTTGAAGATGTCCCTGCCCATGGCAGGGGGGATTGGAATAGATGACCTTAAAAGGTCCCTTCCAACCCAAACTATTCTATGATTCTATGAAATGTAACCCTCTTGCTTGGACATTTCTAACATTCAGGCCACAGGTTTCGCTGTCCCAGAGGCAGAGCACCTTCCCCCTGGGCAAAGCAGATCAGAAAAAGATTTCTCTGCATTTGCAACAGTCCATTTTTCCCCAAATATCTCGTTTCCCAGTCTTTTTCCAAGCAGAGTGCTTCAGATTGGTCTGTCTTCACATTTCCCTCTATCTGTCGGATAGACTAGGATGCCTTTGAAAACAGGATACCTCCTAGGCTTTTTCTGTCAGTGGTTTTAGGAGTTTTCAATTCAGCTCCATAAGTATTGTCTGGCCTTGCTTAGGGATAGCCAGCTTTGAGGGCAAAAGGTAAATTCTCTCTCTGTTATTTCTCATTCTTCTTTGTGCTAAGACGTAGGTTATTTATATGCTAGACATCCCTTCATATGACTGAGCTTATGAATAGTTCTTTTCATACAGGCTGTAAGCAATCGTGACATGGTACCCATGCAAAGTATTAAAACCTCAAAAGATAAGTTTGACTTTTATCATTGATGCCCTAGCTGGTGGTGCAAGAAGTTCCTGTGCTGAGGGAGGTATTATTAACATCAAACAGTTGTGGCCATTAATTTATCTGTTAATTCACATGTGAGACTATTCATATTATACTCCATCTTTAATAAGGAAGGCTGTCTAGTGGCTAGAGCACTCCACTGAATTGGGAAACATTGGAGTATCACTAAGCTTGTGAGCTGGTGCCAGTCACTTGACATCTCTGTCTCCATTACCTCAGGTGAACATATCCTTACAATGAAAAATCTGCGACAGTTTTTTTATTACTGGCAGTAATACAAAAAGCTAATGTTAACACTTGGAAAAAAGCATTCTAGCGTTCTGGTTTTTGCCAGTGGCAGCCTCGGACTCATCTGAGGCCCACAGACATTTCTGAGTGGAAGATTTTTTCCACCAGTGACTTACAATATTGAGAATTTATCAGGAAACAAGAATGTCACTGCCATTCACCATGAGTAAAAGGAAAGTACTTCTTGTATCTAAATTCACTTTTCCATGATCCTGAAAACAGCTTTGTAGTTGATATGTGGAAAACAGAGCTGTTCTGGTTCAGCTTGAAGTCATATTCTCTTTAGAGTTGCCTCACATGAAAACTTGGAATAGTATCTGTCTACATTTCCTAGGTGATTGTTACTGTCTGCAGATTTCTTTGAGGGCCTGAGGTGGAAGGCACCATGCGGCTGTGACGCACTGTTGTAAAGCTGTGATTCTGACAGCAGAATGCTAATCTGAAATGTGACTCTGGAATTACTGCTGCTGCTGCTCCTTCCTTTCCCTCTGCAGTGAAATACACAGAAATCAGATGCGCCTCTTTCTTTTTTTCCCCATCTTCCATGCTCTCAGTTCCACTGAGGTAGAAAATAACCTAAAATGCTTCTGAAATTGTATTTTCCAAGGGATTTCCTAGTGCATCCAGCTGGCGTGCATCAAATGGGTAGAAAAAGAAATCTGTCCCTTGTCTGGAACAGCACAGTGAGCACTTATTTTCTGTGAATTAATCCTAACTGAGGATGGATATCCCTATCTTTTCTCCAGCCCCCCATACTCCCCAACTAGCTGTAATAATATGTACCCTATTTTTTTTTTTACTAACTTTCTGAGTCAAATTGGAACACTTGGTGCCATCCAAAATGGGCCTTTTATACATGAGGCTATGCATTTTTGACTGTGCTTTGCCACAAAGCTAATCCCTAGTGAGCACACTCTAGAGGCAAAACCTCTCTCCTAATGATGACATTTGGAAAACCTGTTTTTTTCTTTTTAATTACAGGTAGCTGCATTCACCGTGGACTGCTGAATGTTAGCCAGCCCTATATTGTAAAGCTGAACTGGAGAGGATTTTCCTACAAATATGGTTCCTGGGGTAGAGATTACTCTCCCTCTAACCCAGAGAAGGAAGTCTATTGGGTTGCACCACTGAACACAGATGGGAGATACTTGGAATACTGCAGAATTTATAGTTCCTTTGATGATTTGCTGCTGTTTAAACCCACGTATGAAAGAAGAATAACATACGGGGAAGGAAGTGGTGCTGCCCTTTACAATAGTTATTTGTACTATCATGCTTATAGTTCAAGCGATATGGTGAAGCATGATTTAAAAACAAACACCATGGTTTTGAGGAAGAGGCTTCCACAGGCTGTTACGAATAACCGTTTCTCTTATGCAGGTGTTTCATGGCAAGCCATAGATTTTGCCGTGGATGAAAGTGGGTTATGGGTAATATATTCAACAGAAAATAGCATGGGCAACATTGTGATTAGCAAACTCAATGAGACCACACTTGATGTGCTAAATACTTGGCAGACAAGACAGTACAAGCCATCTGTTTCCAATGCTTTCATGGTATGTGGTGTTCTGTACGCCACAAGGCCAATGAACACAAGGAAAGAGGAAATCTTCTACATGTATGACACGAGTACTGGCCAAGAAGGTCATGTTAGTGTCGTTATGGATAAAAAGTTAGATACTATCCAGAGTATTGATTATAACCCCACAGATCAGAGACTCTATGTTTACAATGATGGTTACCTTCTAAGATATGATGTGACCTTTCAGCCTTAGCATCTCAGTGACATAAGCATGTGATAAAACTGGCAGCAACTAAAATGAGAGATCCGATACGCCTTTAGACAACGCTATTGCCAGTTTAGAGTTCATTTGGTCTGATGTACTGTATCTGTGGGTGTTATATATATTACTTATACTCTTTAAACGAATTGCCCACTCTGGTCAGTAGTATTGCTGGCAGCAGTGTTTGGCAGTACTGGCTTCTTTAGGTTTTGATTGGTGTTTATTGGTGCTCAGTGCTTTACAATTGTCCTGCCTCTAAGGGTAGATTTACTGCATAATTTAGTGCATTTTGTTCACAGAAATTGATGGGTACAGCCTATCTACTGACCAAGAAGCTAATTACCCACTGATGTTCATTTGTCAGTGTAACACAGGCAAAGCACCCAGAAACTGAGAATGAATTTCCACTGATCTTCATCAGAGTGAATTGAGGCCTCAGAGAAATTAATGAAGGATTAAAATAGTATAGGAAGTAGGCTTGGTTGGAAGACAGCAACCCATTTGTTAGGTGGAAGCAGTAGTGTCTGGCTCAAGGCTTCAGGAGAGAAAGTAGAAATGCACTTTGCTGTTTGAAGTCCTACCACAGGGAGGGTAGACAAGGCATGGCGGCAGGGACAGAGCTCACTGCCCTTGCCATCACCCATGCAGTGGGACAGCCGCCCCTGGGGCCCCACCTGTAGCCACCTCCTAGCAGCTCAGCCCTCTCCCAAGCTGCCACAGCACCAGGCTGGCTTCTCAGAGTGACTGTGGGTGCAAAACTGGCAGCAGGGCTTTCACCAGCTTTCCCTCTGTCCCACTCTGCTGCCCTTAGCATTTCCGTGTGCCTAAACCTGGCCTTACGAATGGTCTTACTGCAATCTAGCCATGTTTTGTGGTCACCATGGCTCCATTTTCCTGGCAGTACGGTGCAAGAAACACTGTTTTCCTTTCCTTTATGCTCTTGTAAGCTGATGCAAATCCTCCCGTTGACTTTATTGGCCACGAGTGGCTCTTAGGTATATATCATGCATGGCCATAGAATGACAGCCGTGTTACTTAATGTGCCTCTATTCAACAGTTTTGCCATTCTGTAATTAGATTCCTGAAAGCCTTGTTAGTGTAGGGTCCAATTTGTTCCCTGGGTAATTCTGTCTTACAGCAAAGTAAGAGGTGGAAAACCTGTGGAAAACAAGTCTGGTCAAACTAGTTGGATATGTGGTTTTTTTAAAATGGGTATTGTGTAATAGTTTTTGAGTGTGTGCACTGTATCAATGTCTTACCTTCATCATATCAGAAAGCAGGCTGAAATACTGAAATTTAGAGCTCTACAATGATGAAGAAAGCAGTTCATGTAGTTCATTTTCTTCTGTTACCTATGCAATCATGTCTGTGTCCTCTGACAATCAAAATCAACACATATGCAAATGATTGCTTTTGTTTTAATAAAAACAATATTTCAAAGAATCTCAGCTGTGCCATAGAACCATGTAAAGCTGCTTGTGACAAGTAGGTAACTTCTGGGATACAACGGGAAGCCAGGGCACCGAATGTTTGAAACAGGATCAATGCACTCATTTGGCCTCCATGTGCTTAAATGGTTCTGAGGACAATGCAAAGGTGTGAATCCGTATGTCAACAAGTATGTAAGAGGAGTTTTATTTCCCCACACAGAAATATGTTAGCTGGTTAGGGTAACATTTCTCCACCAAGCTGAGATGTTACTCGAGACATTGGAGGCTGATGAACTGATGACACGTTTTGAAGCCAGGTGCTGCCACTTATCAGGTATCAGCATCTGTTTCTTGGAAACCTGTGAAATGAATTTGAAAGCCATGAGGCATTGGTGCAGTAATCTAATCAGTCAGTACAGGCAGGGCTGCTGTGTGAATAATCCGTAACAGCCCAAGTAAAGATTTGGCTGAGAAAGGAAGAAGAAAACACTGCAAAAAATTTTTTTTCCCTCTCCATCCATGTGTCACGGAAGGTGAGCAACTCTCCACTTATTATCAAGAAATGCCATCAGCATGGGCCTTGAGGCTCCTCAGCTCACCACCGTTTAGGAAGGGAGTTGATGTTAGCAGGTATGTGACTGATGCTGGTGAATTGACTGTGATTCTCAAGTCCTTCCTGGGGACAGGTCCTTGTGGTCTAGCCTTCTCCCCTTTGGAAATAGCAGTTGGCCTGGACTGGAGGCTTCCATGATGGCAATAGAGGTCGGGATGCCATGGCTGCCCACCACGCTCAGTTATGGTGTGGCCCAGACCCTGTGTGACCTGGCACTGGGCTCCAGCTGGACTTCACTGAGGTGACCCAGAGGTGGGAAGATAGTGGCAGCAGCCATCTCTTCAGGGTACCACACAATGTCATTGCAGAGAAGATAAAGCACAGTCGGGTTAGGCCTCGGTAGCTCAAGTACCAGAAGGAAAGCAGAAACATCCCTGCACTTATAAAACCTTAAAATGTGTCGTGTGGTTGGGCTGGGTCAGGATGTTTCGGTCCAGGCAAGGCTGAGCTTGTCCTTTGATTTTTGTCCTGTGCTAATATTTCTCAGGCCGCTGGTGCCAGGGCGTGGCGGGGGTTCCCCTGGGGTCTATCAGGGCAGGGTCCCCCCACCCCAGCCAGGAGCAGGGCAGCCGGGGGGCACCAGGGCAGCCCCAGCCCTGGGCATCAGGCACCTCCATGGGGACGGGGACAGGCTGAGACTGGGCTGGGATGTGGGCCCGTGGGTGGGCCTGGCTTGGTGGGACCCATGGCTGGGCAGGGGAGGGCTGTTGGCAGCTGGAGACCGGCCCTGCTGCGGCATCGCTGGGGCAGGGGCAGAGGCAGAGGGCCCTGTGGGGCTGACGTGGGGTCCTGGGCAGGGTGGGGGGGAGCCCCAGGAGGGTGGGCACGGTGGGCAGTGAGGCACATAAGTGCCCCTGGGGCCCTGGCAGCTGGCAGTGTTTCTGTTAATGTTATAAGAGGCTTTGCAGAGTTGTAGAAAGATCATTGTCCTTTTAAAAACAGAAAAATAAAGGCACGAAATGACTATATTTCAGCTCTTAGCCTATTGATTTGGCATCTCCCTGTGGAGGTTTTGGGGTATATAAACAATATTGAACCTGCCACAGAGCCCGGAGGAGAGTCCATCTGTCTGCACGGTGACACGGGGAACTGCAGTACAGGGACTTGGATGCAATTTCGTTGATGAGTGGTTTTCACACCACCTAACTCGAGGTACCTGAGGCAGGAGACTCGGCTCTGATCCATGCAATGATTGCACGCGGGGAGAGAGGGACCTTCTGCAAAGAGCACTTCAAGAAGAGAGAGTAATACATCTTTTCACTTCTTCCCTTAGACTTGTCCTTCCAGGCCTTGGATGAAAGTGGTTCAGTAGTGCTGGCTGTTAAAATTAAAGCGTGTTCTTGGCTGGCCACGGCACACAACCTTGGGCAGGCTTCACTCGCTGCCCCTGTTGTCTCCTCTCCTATAGCTGGAGCTACCTCTGCTTTGTTTGGGGGGTGTTTCCTCCTCTCCTTCCTCCTTGGACATGGAGAAGACCTCACCCCCATGCTTACCAGCATGGGCTCTTACTGGTTTGGTGGCTCCACATGATTTCTTGATGTGGCTTTTGCCTTCAGTGACATAATTGCCTGCAGTGACATCAGTTTCACTCTGACCCTTTTCACCTGGGCTTTCCTGACACGCACTGACCTCATTCTCCCTGGTCTGTTCAAAGTGCAGCAACAAATTCATCCTCTTTTGCCTTTTGCAGTCCTTCTTGGTCCCACCCTCTCTTTAACAAGTTATATACAAGCTCTTTATTCTTTAGTCCAGGACTTTCACATCCTTCCCTCTCAGCAACTGTGTTACCTGAGCCTATCTGCTTTGCTGCCTAAGTGATGCCAACCTCCTTCATCCTCCCGTTCCCTCGTCATACACCCTTCCTTTTATCCCACACTGACACTTTTCTCTGTGATGCCCTCTCCAAACTGATCTATCAGCTTCCCTGGGCTCCTCCAAATTTCCCATGAATTTCTCTGTGAAGCTCCTGATAAATTGCCA
>NW_009231898.1:0-1261 GCF_000690835.1 Fulmarus glacialis
CAACCTAACTCAATCGCCGTCAAGTGGAGTAACTCCTGATTTACCCCACCGCAAGCAGAAAATTGAGCCAGGACTGCTCTCCACCCAGGGCGGGGAGGACGAGCGCTGCTGAGCGGGCTCCCCGGGAGGCACGATGCTCCGTGGGGTGCAATGGGGGGCTACCCCGGAGGGGCTCACCCCTGGGAGCTGTGGGAGACACTTAGAATCACAGAATCATTAATGTTGGGAAAGACCTCTAAGATCATCGAGTCCAACCGTCAACCCAACACCACCATGCCCGCTAAACCATGTCCCTAAGCACCTCATCTACACGTCTTTTCAATACCTCCAGGGATGGTGACTCCCCCACTTCCCTGGGCAGCCTGTTCCAAGGCCTGACCACGCTTTCAGTAAAGAAGTTTTTCCTAATGTCCAATCTAAACCTCCTCTGGCGCAACTGGAGGCCATTTCCTCTCGTCCTATCGCTGGTTACTTGGGAGAAGAGACCGACCCTCACCTCGATACAACCTCCTTTCAGGTAGTTGTAGAGCGCGACGAGGTCGCCCCTCAGCCTCCTCTTCTCCAGGCTAAACAGCCCCAGTTCCCTCAGCCGCTCCTCATCAGACTTGTGCTCCAGGCCCTTCACCAGCTTCGTTGCCCTTCTCTGGACACGCTCCAGCACCTCAATGTCCTTCTTGTAGTGAGGGGCCCAAAACTGAACCCAGGATTCGAGGTGCGGACCCACCAGGGCCAAGTACAGGGGCACGATCACCTCCTTCCTCCTGCTGGCCACACTAGTTCTGATACAGGCCAGGATGGCGTTGGCCTTCTTGGCCACCTGGGCACACTGCCGGCTCATGTTCAGCTGGTTGTCAACCAACTCGTGCTTGGTTGCTGGCTGGGCTGGCGCTGCTTTGCCTCCTTCGATGCTGCCTTGCAGCAGGTGGTTCCCGTTAGGGAAAGGCTTTTCAGGAGCCAAAGCAATGGGGACCAGCTGGGGACTACCCTCCTGGCAAGCTTTCAGCAAGGCACCCCCCCAGTCCCGCATGGTCCAGGCTGTCTGTCCTTCCAGGGACAAAGATGACCCCCGCTGAGGCTTGACCAGGCTTTCCCCATCCCACGCCGTGCTGAGAGGAGAAAAGCTGCCTTTTCAAAGGTTTGTAAAACACTCTCCCGTGACAACCTGTGATTTTTTTTGCTGTTGCTGAGGGCTCCGGGGCGAGCTGCTCCCCGCAAGCCAAGGCGCGGGGCACAGCTCTGGCCTGAGGACAGCCCTGGCCCG
>NW_009231898.1:1301-3427 GCF_000690835.1 Fulmarus glacialis
GTGGCGGTGAGGGAGGGGGAGGTCGGAGACACACACGTCCCCAGTCCTCTCCCACCTCCCCTCCCTCCCGCGCTCGGCAACGAAAGACAAATAAAAGACAAGCCCAAGAGGACTATAGGCTAAATTGTAATTGGAGCAATATGGTCTGATTATAAAGTTATGTGCCAACCCGCATTAAATGGCAGCATCTGCTGGAATTATTGGAGATGCCTCATGGCCAATAAAGCCTATTAAAAGTGCTGGGTTTTTCCTGGAGGACAAGCCAGGCAGGCTGCAGCGGTGCTAGGGAGTCTGTGCCGGAGCCAGGAGGGCTCAGATGGAGCAGGGCTGAGGCTGCCACTGTGTCGAAATCTCCTCCAGGCCCTGTGGGAGAGGTTTTGGGGGATGCGCTCAAGAAAGCCACCTCCTGTCCCCAGCCGAATTGCTTGTTTCTGTTTATCAGGTCACACCGCATACACCTCCTAAGCAACATGCACATGCATGCACGAACGTGTGTGTGCATGCACAGCCGCGCACATGCACAGCTTGCATCCTCCCTGCACCCCAAGGTGCTCGGGACAGGGCAGGATTTACTCCACTCAACTGCTTTTAGCTGGTTTCCAGTTACCGCCTTGATTAAGCCTGCACGGCCACCCCCCTCGCTGCCCCCCGAGTCACCGCCAGCGCCGGGGATCGAAACCCCCAGCCCTGTTTCAGAGCCGGTTGGGCAACCCCTTGCTGCGATTGCTTCTGCTCGCGCTCCGGCGTGAGGACGCTGTGCGTCTCCGCGAAGGGATTACCCGCAGCGCCGGCTGTGCATGATGAGCAAGGGAATTTGCAAATCGGTAGCAACAGCTTCAACTTGCAACACCGCTGCTCCGCAGAGGATGTCTCCGGGCATTTTGCATGAAGCTCCCAGTAATGTGCTCTCACCGGGCTAACTGGGCAAAGGGTGCACCTCCTGTGAGTCGGGTGGGAGGGAAGACAGCTTTGGGCTGCTCCTCTGCTGGGAGCTGGGCTCCTCTGCCCCACCATCAGTGATGGAGAGGATGCAGGATGCTTCCCTGCAGGACCAGCCCTTCGGCAGCACCTCTTGCACCTGTCTGGCCCCGGAAGAGTGGGCAGTGCTTTCTGCTACGAGGTGCACCAGGGTGTGGGAAATTGTCTCTGCTGTCACCCCAGTCGTTGGGGACTGTCCTTGCTGCTTGTGGATCCGCTGGGGATGCGGGTGCCTCCTTGCTAGCCCCCCTCCCCAGAGCAGCGCTGCGGGTGGGGTTGGGGAGGGGGGTAAATTCAGCCCGGCTCGCGTAGGAGCAGCAAGCCCTTATTTCTGGATATGAACAAGCAGGAGGGCTACAGACAGGGGACCCGGGGCTCAGCAAGGGGCCTGTTGTGCCTCTGCACCCTGCCTGGCACAGGCTGCTGCCCACTCCCCGGCCAGCTGGCACCGAAGGAACACGGAAAGTGCAAAGCTGGGCTCCCCAAAACCCCCAAATATCCCTCACGTCCCGGTGCTAGGAGGTGGTCATTCATTATCCCAGCTGAGAGGACGTTTTGCCCTCCCCGGACCTCTGCCGCACTCGGCACGCGGTGCTGGAGCTGCTCCCAAGCCTTTTATCTCCCGGTGCCACGCGCAGCCCATGCATTATTTACCGTGCGCCTTCTCAGCGCAGTGCTGCACACCGAATTATTCATTTCCCTTGTGGGCTTTTTCCATGGCTCTCTAATCAGAGTTTCTTAGTTCTTTATAAACACTAATGAATTTATTTCCCGATGCCCTTATGAGGGAGATGGGGTATTATATCTTCTTTATTCACAGCAAGTTCGAGCACGGATTTGGGGACTTCAAAGCCACGTAGGCACCCCGGGAGGCCAGGAGTTCTGGTTTGCCATGGACCGGCCGTGTTTGGCACCCGGCGTGTTCAGTGCACCCTGCGGTGGCTGTGAGCGCTCAGCAGGCTCCGGGTGTCCCAGAAGGTGGGCAGATGATGCCCACCCCGGTACTGGTTCCTGTGCTGGTGCTCCCTGCTCAGCCTTCATCCCAGTGGTACCTTTCTCCCGGGAGACCCACCTTCCCTCCTGTATTTAGCATTTACTTGCCTGCTTGGCTCTGCAAACATATGAATCATAGAATCATTAAGGTTGGA
>NW_009231899.1:0-208 GCF_000690835.1 Fulmarus glacialis
CCTTGGGGACGGGCAGGCAGCCCGCGCCGCTGGTGAAAACCCAGCCTCCCGCTCGAGGGCGGCTGTTTGCTGGATCTCCTGCTTCCACACACACCCTTCCCCTTTTCGCTCCTGCTCCCGTGTCCCTCTCGTTCGCCAAAGTCCTGGTGCATGCCAGCCACCCTCCCACTGCCACTGCAAGCCCTAGTCCTCTTCTGGCCCGGTGCTC
>NW_009231899.1:270-880 GCF_000690835.1 Fulmarus glacialis
CACCGCAGCCAGCTGGGCTCTGGGCATGAAGCACAGCGTGCCAGGAGCCACCGTGCCCCCCTGGGTCCCTTCTGCACTTCTCAGCAGGGTCCCCTGTCCTCAGGTGGCACCCGAGCTCCCTGGGGCAGGGACGTGCTTTCCGGCGTGCCCATGAAGCACCGTGATAGCAGGTGGGTGAACTCAGCCCGGCTTCAGCCCGTCCCTAAAGCTGTGCCCAACCTCCTGCCACATCCTGTGCGCTTGGTTACATTACAGGTACGCTCTTCAGGGCCGCCTGGCCAGAACCCAAAATGCTGCTATTGCCTTCGGCGGGTGTTTCTGGTACATTTTGTGTGGCCTCTGTTCCTCATTTAAACCCCCTCCCAGGCTGTACTTTCCGTGCGTGTCGCCATAAGATGTCCTGCCCTTTGTGCTGCTTCTTCACCGGCTCCCACCAGCGTCCTCCTCCCCTTAAGGCTTGGGGAGGGCTGGAGCCTTGCAGCCATGCGGAGCTGGGTGACCAGCGGGGACGCCGCGTACTGCCGGGTGCTCGGGGACGCCATGTACTGCCGGGCGCTTGGTCGGTGCCAGGCGCTGCCCCGGGCTTACTGAGTCCTCCTGAGCCGTGGTT
>NW_009231899.1:930-4741 GCF_000690835.1 Fulmarus glacialis
CGTGCGGGGACAGCGGTGCTTGGGGACAGCGAGCTGCTGATGCCCAAAGTTTTCTCCAGGGATTACAGCATCTGCTAAAGCAGGTACTAAAAGTAGGAGAAAGGATCCTGGTACTGGTTTCAGCCTGCAGGGAAGGCTCTCAAAGACACCTAAAGCTTAGGGTAAGAGGGGTGGAAGGGAGATGCTGGCATTGCCAAGGGACAGGGAGGCTGCCAGAGCCCAGGGGAGGGGAGGTAAGCTTTAAAAGAGACAAGAAAGCCTGGAGAACCCTTGAAGCCAAAGAAGGGTTGAGAAGGTACAGAAACCGAGCCAGGGAAATGGTGTGGCAGGTTATTATCTTTATCGATGTCTGTGTGCTTTCCCAATTCAAAGAAAAACAGGATTCCAGGTTGTGGTCTCACGGGTGCTACAAGAAGAACTAAATCCACGTCAGCGCCGAGGGCAATGTCCCCTTCTCCCAGCGGCAGGAAAAGCGGCATGATTTCAGCTTGGCCGGGAGCAGGGCACAGGGCGAGCACCCGGGGCTCGTCCTGGCACAGGGGACAAGGAGGTGTCACCAGGCTGGCCGGACCCTGCCCCTGCGAACCGTGTTCGCATCAGCAGAAACCAGCACGAGTTACCCACGAGGTCAAGAGAAACCCAGCTGCGGTACTGATGGGTGTTAATGGGAGGGGTAAGTCCGATGTTCTGTATTGCTCCTCAGCCTGAGCTTCCCAGGGGAAATGGTTTCCTTATCCCGGGGATGTCTTGGCATCTCAAGCTTTTTATTGATCCAAAATGAGGGTAAAAGATCTGTAGAATATTGAAGTTCAAACAAATAAAGTGATGATGCCAAAAATGTTGCATTTTCATGTCAAGCTGTAAGACACTAGGATTATAAATTTTGGTCTGAAAAAGAGCAGCAGTGGTTGAAATATTGTGACCATTTACAAATTTTCTAGAGAACTAGTTGAGAAATCCAGCAAAACTCATTCTTTCCAGTGGAAAGCCTTCACATTTCACTGGATCTGCATTTTCAAAGAAAAACAGATTTTATCAAAAATTTCCAACTAGCTGTTCTGCTAACTCATGTGGAAATTACCTTCTCTGCAACTAACTTGAATTAGAGGACCTTTTTTTTTTTCCTTTTTCCCTTTCTCTCCATGGAGATGAGAGCCAGAGCTTCATCTGCTTCAAGAGCTGAAGAATTTCCTGGTCGCTGGCTGGCAGATATCGCTCCTCGAGCTGCCCCTGCCCGGCAGAGCGGGGAGAGCGCTCCTCATCCTCTGCATTTAGACGGAGCACAGGTTAGCCTAAATCTCCCCGACTCTGCTCCAAGATAACGCAAGACAACATGCTTTAGGCTGTTGCAAGGCGTGAAACCATTATAGCAGTGAACGCTGTTTTCCTCCCAGCAGCTTCTGCCCCGGGTTTCGCCCAACAGAAGAGCTCAGGTAAGTCCACTTCAGTGCGCAGACAGCAGCAGAACGGCTGCTGAAGGTATTGTTTCTTTTATTTTTTTGCTGATATTGCTGCAATATGCATTCCCAAATGTGGTTGGTCTCATAGACCGCTGTCCTCTTACCGTAGCCTGGCTCCCCGTGGCAGGGTGCCTTTTATGTGCTCCTAGCTAACGTGGCATTTGCTCTGCGGCTTTGGGATGGGGCAGGAGGCTGGTGGCAGTGGCTCGTCCCCATGTGTCACCTCTGGGACATCAGCCCGTGTGTCCCTCCCATTCGTAGGGCTGTGCCACCGCTGCTTTCCATTATCACTCCCTGCCACAGCCTCTTCTTCGTGACTCAACAAAACTCCCCTGGCAGCTATTTCCAGCCCAGTTAGTGAGGTCGGGCGTGTTATTCATGACACTTTCTTCCTCTCTGGTGGGGCTCTGGCCAGGCTGGGACCTGCCACCAGCTCTCCAGCACGCAGACCTTCAGCCAGAGGAGACTCTGGCAGGGAGCAGATGGGGAACGCAGCTCCCAGCGTCTCCCCTGCCCTGCAACGCCCTGTACTTCTGCAGCATCGCTTGCCCGGGCTGTCCTGGGCTGCTGGGGGGGGAGTGCAGATGCCGACACATGTTCTGCAGCTGGATCCCCCCAGCCCAGCTGTGCCGGGGCCCTGGGGACAGGGCGTGCTGCAGAGCCTGCTCTGGGCTGCCTTGCTGTGTGCTGCCTGCAATGGGACACTGCCACGGCTGCAGGCAGCCCTGGTCACAGCAGCTCATGAAGTGTCACCAGGTGCTCTGTTTCCTTACAGCTTGAACCCACAAGCAGGCGCAGACCCACAGTTCCTGGTCCCAGCTTTGGGACTTCTCTAGGCAGACGTGTGGGAGCAGCCTCGTGCCGAGGCGGGGGGAAGCCGTGGGGCCAGGTGAAGCTGGAAGGCAGCACCGTGCCTAAGCGGCTCTGGAGGAGATCAGCTGGCAGGAACAAATCCTTGCAGGTCCCTGTCACCCCCAGCCCGCTTCTCAGTATCCTGTGGTGAGGTCACTGACTCCACCGCTACATCGGAAAGAGGAAGGAGAACCGTTTTGCTAAAGGAAAGCAGCCCTCTGCAGCAGGACAGTCACCTAGCACCCAGGGTGGCCCTCACCAGCATCCCCAGCCTCCGGAGGGGACGGGATGCTCCCAGGCGCCCGCCTGCAGCAGGGATCCCGTCCACAACCTCTGGGACGTGGCGGGAGCTGGCCGGGAAGTACGACCTGCCTCCTCGCCAAGACGTCGGTGCCACATGACAGCGTGCCACCGCCGCCTGCGTCACCACGACCCGGCGCTGTCGCAGCCTCCCAGGCAAAAGGATGTGGCTCCTCACGCGGTCAGTCGGTAGGTGAGCGTGGGGTGGGGGAGCGCCGAGATTGCTAGGGGCTTGAGAGGACACGGGGCACGTTGACAGCAGGGGAACCCCTGGAAGGTCCTCGTACAAAACTGCCTCTCCTGAGCTGGAAGCCACAAGCCGTTGCAAGCTGGGATAGTGCGTGGGGAGGGGTCCCTGTGTGCTTACACAGGTCGCAAACCATTCATGGGCGTTTGCTTTGGCCCCTGCCCAAGTCCCGATAGTGGGACACGTGAACCTTTGGCCATCCAGGACAACTATTTGATGTTCCTCCAGTAATTAGCTTAACCCCAGGAACAAGCTCTGCGTGCAGGCAAGCCCTGACCCAGCAGCAGGTCTTCTCCTTGCCCTCCTGTGAACTCCTCCTTGAGCTTTCCCCTCCTGGCTGTGTCCCCAGGGCAGCCAACACCGGGCAGGCAGGCAGTCAGGGGGTGACATTTTCCAATGTCCCTCCCGGCTCAGCGCCCGCAGACGAATCCCCAGCAGCACGGCTGCACTTTCTCCCCATGGCGGTTCTCCGGCACGGGCAGGCTGGGGAAGGGAAGCCTTTCTCCTGGGCTGGGAATCCCCTCCTGCCCTCCTCCTTCCCCAAGAGAGATCCTGACACGGAAGGGGAAGGGGTATTTTTAGCACTTACCCTACGGTTGTTTCAAGGATTGAGCTAAGAAGAGGAATTGACATCAAATGAAGGATTGCTTTTGCTTTAAAAGGAAGCCTTTTTTTTTTTTCCCCCCTACTACTCAGTCATTGCAAAACTTTTCTGTGAAGACGGATTGGTAAAAATCACCTTTTGTAGGAGGCAGCAGGCTCGAGCAGGAGATTGGCGTCAGAAGTCGCTGGACACTGTTCCCTATGCGGGCACTGGCTTCTCGTGCCCTTGCCCCCGGTGACCTTGCATCCCAAAAGAAGGGGACGGGGTGGTACTAAGCCCCTCTGCCCCAGCGCTGATCACGGCTCTCAGCACCTGCAAAGCTACGAGATGCCTCCACCTGCCAGACCA
>NW_009231899.1:4797-10194 GCF_000690835.1 Fulmarus glacialis
TGCTTGTGGCTCTTCCTAAAACCCCTGGCATCCCAGGTGCTCTTCCCTTCCCAGCTGCCATCCGCCCCCAGTATGTACTGGCTATGGCAACCCATCTGAGATCCTCCAGCTCCCAGACTAAGATGCCATCCGCACCTTGAGAAGTTTGCCTGAAAGCAATATGGTTAATAGGGGAAAAAAGTGCCTCGCTGCAATGTGAGAGTTGCCGGCACCAACATAGCAGGCAGGAGCATGGTAAAAGCAGGTTCTCCAGGGACCCGAAGGGGAGATAGTGGCCCTTAAAAGCAAAACCACTGGCCAGAAGGTGGCAACATGCTCTCTCCTTTCTGGGCCTGACACTGCGGTAGAGCAGAGAAGGGGTCAGCCCCTTGTGCCGGGGATGGGTTCATTTTGGTTTGGAAGCTCTAACCCCACTCAGACCCTTTGGATTGAACAGCTCTGGCAATGGCAGGACAATGCTCCATGTCCCACCCAGGTGGTCGGGCATCCCTGATGTCCATCCTATGAAGCTCAGCCTGCACCGGCCATAGCGGGTGCTGGGGGTGTGAATGCCACAGCACCTACAGCCAGCGGGGAGAAGGGTGTTCAACAGGGGGGAGGGCAAAGTCCTGCTCCAGGGAGAACAGCCACAGGCACCAGTATGTGCTGGGGCCACCCAGCTGGAAAGCAGCTTCGCCTAGATAGCAACCCCAGACCTTCCTCCCTCTCCACCTGCCCAGAGGTGGGCTTGCACTTTGCCCACCTTTGTGTCTCGCTCAGAGGAGATTAGGGGACAGCTGACCTTCCTGACCCTCTTGTCTGAAATCCTTTGCAGGGTCTAGTTGTGCTGATGGTCACTTTTTTCTTGGGCAGTGTGGGGCTGTTCCAGGCAGCTGATGAGATAACGTGAGACATCACGCCAGAAGGATTAGCATCTCTGGCAGAGCCTGCGTTCCCACTGAGATCTCCTCATCCCTCAGCAGAGATGTGGCACTGGGACACTTTGGAGCAACAACCAGCAAAGCAGCTCTTTCTAGCAGGCTGGATGCAGGGCACCTGCCGCAAAGGAGTCCAGGGCAGAGTGACTGTAACTGGGAGGGACTGGAAGCCACTGGAGCTCCTGCATCCCTCTGGCTGGAGCCTGGAGAAGGAGGTATCTGGTTAGACATGCCCAGCACACAGGATTGCCTTTGCTTGGCAATTCCTGCCTTGCACGTGCTTGGCGAACTGCTGCCCTCCCTCTGCCCGCTGAGCACATGATGCCCAGAAAAGCACCCAGGCACCTCCCAACACTGACAAAAGCAGCTTTTCCTGGTCAGAAAATTCCTAATCCCTCCAGAAGCTGTTCAGATTTCCCCGCAATGTCCCCCTCAGGGCCCAAGGCATTTCCCCATTCCCCAGGGCTGAAAAGGGAACTTACAGAGAATATGACTTCATAACATCAAAATCCTCGGGGCTGGAGTGAAAGTAGCGCTTGGGTTAGCACGAGGAAGAAGTGTGGACAGCATATCTGATTGCAGGTCAAGGTAAGAGAAGGATCTGCAAAAGCCATGACTGGGAAGGTGGGATGTCAAAGAAATATCGGGGACTTCCAGAGCGCAGTGAGTGCCAGCAGGACTGAACTGAGTCAAGAAAGGTGAAAGCTGAACTATGTCGCTGTGGTGAGACCATTCTGACTTCGGTCTCACCAAGCACAATGAATAACTTCAC
This sequence comes from Fulmarus glacialis, assembly GCF_000690835.1. Taxonomy (NCBI): domain Eukaryota; kingdom Metazoa; phylum Chordata; class Aves; order Procellariiformes; family Procellariidae; genus Fulmarus; species Fulmarus glacialis. The sequence continues at coordinate 6,487 of NW_009231899.1, forward strand.
GGCAAAGGACCCCAGCTTTACCCCAGGCCCTGAGGAGTCTCGCAGCACCAAGCTGTTGGCCACAGGGCAGGCCCCCAGGCACCCCAGGGTGCTGTCACCCTGTCCCACACAGCACCAGCATCTGGCCCCAACAGCGCATGCTGCTTCACGGGGCTTTTCTACCTCAACCCTCGGGGTCCTGCGATGTGTATAAGCAAAATCCATCACGCCAGGGACTTAACAGAGACTATCTGTCATTGCAGAGCCCTCGGTGGAAGCGGACCAGGTTCAGAGATCAGGTTCATCTCTGCCACGTGCGGATTGGAGCGAATGGCCCAGAGAGAGTTTGATCTTACACGGGAACAGCAGTATCAGGACCCAGGTACCACTGGAGCAAAACAAACAGCAGCTTTCTTAAATAGCAGGGATGCTGGAGGAGACATTGGGCTGATGCGGGAGCAGCTGAGTTGGGTTGAAAATCCGGGCGCTTTCAGAAAACTGAGAAAGAAGTGAATTGTGTTATGGAAGTGGTCGGGGTGCTTGCATTGTGTCTGGGCCCATAAGGAAGCCTAGAGAGTGAAAGATGCTCTAGGGACTGCCCAGGCTGAAACAGCACGGCATGTCCCAACACTCCCTCATCTCCTCCTGGCTTTCCCAGGCGAGCCCGCTCCCGCAGAACATCCTTCCCGTGGAGGTCGGTGCATTGCCAGCAGATCACATTGCCCCTGCAGATGGATGAAGTCTGCCTAGATGCCTCTGCTCGCCCTCCCTGCACGCTGTGAGTTACACATCCCACAGCTGGGGATCACAAACTGCGCTAGCTAGTGTCTGACTTGCCCTTGCACCTTCCTCCACCGGGCAATAACTGGGGCTGGAGAGGGCAGCAGCGGGGCAGGACCTGCCCTGATGTCCCACAGGTGCTGGAGGATTCTGTTGTACCTGATGCTTGGTCTGCAGGGGTTGGGAGCAGCATCTGCTACAGGAGAGGGCATGCTCATTGCTACCTTATCCCATAAAAATAGGCAGACTGTTGTTATTTGAATCACCTTAGTCCTCATTTTAGAGACAGAAACCAAAACATGGGGTTTGGTGTTTAGGGAATATAGACTTGGGTTATTCCTTGTCCTCTCCAACAGGGACTCTGCTTTCCGCAGCCAGGAAAGCATTTCCCACCCTGAAATACTCAGGGACAATTTTCTAAGTACTGGTTGCAGTGAGAAAAGGCCCCTCTTGCCCTAAACCAGGGAGTCCCAGCCCAACAGTGCCAATGTTCAGCCAGCAGCAATGGAACCAGCGGGATGTCCAGAGCAGGGCAGGCTTCCTGCTCAGACCACTCCGAAGCCGAAATCCGTGGACGGCGCTTGGCGGCCTCCACGAGCCCTCTGCAGAGACATCCAAGCTGTAAGCCCTGATGAGCAGCTCAGCAAATTTGCTTTTATCCTGTATCTTTCCTACTCCTGCTGACAAGGGCTTGCTGTAACTTCGGAGCCCTTTGGTGTCAGTCCACAGGCATCAGGGAGAGGAAGGTTAATGGGATCAGAGCCAGGCGACTCCAGGGACACTGAATAGAGCGTCTCTTTCTTTTCTCTTTGTCCTTTAATTAAGCCCCTTGTAAGTCTGCTTGGGATTTGGGAGTGATCTTGGCGCTTTCCTAGCAGGACCCTTCCTCATGGGCCATTGCTCCGGCACAATGCATCTTGGCCTTTTCATCCCAAGACAGTAGTTTGGGAAGGTCAACAATTCAAGCTGTACGTCCTAGTTTTAGTGCACATGATAGCAAGGCAAAGGGAGGTCATGGGGGGGATGCTACCCAACCACCCAGTTATGTCCTGTAAAGGGAAAGCACCTTCCAGTGAGAAGGGAAGCTGCACAGTGAGGGAGAAAGTGAAAGCCCAACGTAGAGGTCTTCAACCTGTGACTGTTTCCAAAAGAAGCTGGTGTCAGCTGGACTCGTCTCTCAAATGTCACCTCCCACTGCGGGAAAATACCAGCCTACCTGCTTCCTGAAGGTCTTCCAAGCAGCAAAGTTGCACTTTTGTTTTTCTACTTACGGAAGGGAAAGATTCAGAAAAATACACCTTGTGACAAGCATGTGCAAGCCATGGAAATGTCACACCAAACCAGCTCGTGTCCAAGCAGGCACCGTTTCCCCGGCTGCATCATTTCTGCCAGCTATAATCTGGTTCCCGCAATGAAACGGGCACTTCTGCAGCTGATGCCCGTGCCCAGTGCTGGCTCACGGACGTGCACACATCAGTTTGCCCACAGCATCAGGTGAACTCCCCTCTGGGCTGTCTGTGAGACAGCCGGTGGACTTTAAGCTCTTTTTTTTGCCCTGGAGAGGCAAATTGCTGCGGAACCTGGTTATGCTGTTTTCAGGAGCCTGGAATTAGCAGTACACATCAAAGCATTAGTCCTGATCCGGAAAGCCCAGTGACAGATTCAAAGCAAAGTCCTTTAGCTATCCCTCCTGCACTTTGGGGTGCTGAAGGCAACAGAAAGCCCCATGCCAGCGACGGACTGGGATTTGCAGCGCTGACAAGCTAAAGACAGCCCCATGCTGAGTTAGATCCTGCTCTGACCACATGTTTTCTAATGGGCGCATTCAATTTTAGGGCTGTTTCTCAAGTTTGCATGGGCAGGGCTGTGGAGCAGAGCGCGGAGGAGGGAGCCGTTGCGCTGCAGCCCAGCACCTTCCTGCAGCAGGGAGAGGTTGCTTTAACCCGATTTACTTTGAAATGTGCTTGCAGGCTGCATGCCGAGAGCCCTTCCACGTGTCCCCTTCTGCTCACCTCTTTCTGCAGTTATGAAACCCATTAGCAGCTGCCGATGCCCTGACTGAGACGATGGGTCAGTAAGATGGTTTGTCTGTAAGAAAAGGGACTGGGGTTGAAGCTGTGAAGTCGGTGTCTAGGGGCAGGATTTACCCACATTCAATCAGCTTCAGGCCCAGCACAGCCTTCGGGTCCTCTCCAGGCTGGCGAGACCAGTGTCCACACCCTTGACTGACATATGTACATCTGGAGTCTTGGTTATTGCAGAGTCCTCGCTGTCCTCGTGGGGCTCTGGGGACAGAGGAGGCAGACGGCTGAGACCTTCACTCTTTCTGGGTCAAAATGTATTTTTTAAAGCTCCTTGCAAAGAAAATAAGAAAAAAGTCAGAAATTAATATCAACTCCTTCTGTCCTTTACTAATGTCCTCCCTTTCTGATTCCTGCCAGCCAGTTACAGGGACGAGTTTTTACCTGCCGAGCAGAGCCATGTATTTGCTTTGTGATCCGATGGCTCTTCTGAAGATGCCAAAGGAGAATGCCACACGTCTCCGGTGTCGGGGCCCGTCGTGCGCAGCATCCCTTACGCCTTGCGGGGGCACGAAGGGGTATGCGGCAGCTGAACGCTTAGTGGGGCGACATGCCAGACCTGATGCCCCCCAGCTCCCCATCGTGCAGAGCTGCAGTGGGTCATTTCTTAATTGCTTCCCAGGTGCTGTTTCGGGGATGGTTGCAGCTAATAACAGCTGTACCCGTGTCGGGGCCCGTCGTGCGCAGCATCCCTTACGCCTTGCGGGGGCACGAAGGGGTATGCGGCAGCTGAACGCTTAGTGGGGCGACATGCCAGACCTGATGCCCCCCAGCTCCCCATCGTGCAGAGCTGCAGTGGGTCATTTCTTAATTGCTTCCCAGGTGCTGTTTCGGGGATGGTTGCAGCTAATAACAGCTGTACCCTACC
>NW_009231899.1:10378-13005 GCF_000690835.1 Fulmarus glacialis
CCCCTCCCCCGCTGCGAAGTGCATGGAACCCGCCTTTGTTCCCCCCCCCGGGGGGGAGGACCGCGCCGCCCGCGGCTATAAAAGGGGGCGGCAGTGCTGAGCGGCCCCAGTCGACCCATCCCCAATCCCATCCCCAGCCCCATCCCTGGCCATGGGCCGCCCCACCGCCGCCGCCGCGCTGCTCTGCCAGCTGGGGCTGTCCACGGCCATCCAGTGGCTGTGAGTAGTGGCCCTGGGGGGGATGCACCCCCTCCCCAGTGCCCCCCTTCGGGGCTCCTCCTCTCTGGCTGGGTCCCCGGAGGGGTGCCTGTGGTCCCCCCCCATCCCGCTGACACCCATCCTCTCTCCACAGAGGGCTGACGGAGAGCGGCAGCGGGGGGGCCTGGAACGAAAGCCACCACTCCCGGCCACCCGCCAACGCCCCCCCTGCCGGCTGCTCGCCTGGCTGGGGCCCGACCAATTCCAGATGTGCCGCAGGAACCTGGAGGTCATGCACAGCATCGTCCGGGCCGCCCGCCAGACCAAGAGCGTCTGTCAGAAGACCTTTGCAGACATGAGGTGGAACTGCTCCTCCATCCAACGTGCCCCCAGCTTTGGCCCTGACCTGCTGAAAGGTAAAAGATGTTTCGTCCGCTGTGTTCGTGCTCCTCTTTCTGCCCCACGTAGCTTTCCAGGCAGGCAGCACTTTAGGCAGTGCTTTAATGTACAGCCCTGCTGTTTAGTTGGGGGGGTGTCAATTTTGGAGAAACTTGCTGCCGTTACACTGGTGTTAATCCTACGCAACTTAGATCTGCAGGAGATGACAGACAGTAACTTCCATTTCAAACAAAACCAGCTACTAGAGGCTCCAAAAAAAAGGGGGAAGAGGTGGGGACACAGGCTGTATACTGACAGCATAATATAATGGGTGGCACAGGTTAAAAATATAGCGCAAGAAAAACACTGGGCCTTGGTTTTATCCTGTTGCAAGAAAAAAAACCCTCATTTGCATTGTGAGATCATTGAGAGGAGTGTTTGGCTGGGCAGGGAGGAAGGACATCTCCCCCTCTTCTTCCCAGGAACCCGGGAATCCGCCTTCGTCTACGCCCTGGCTGCTGCCGCCGTCACGCACTCCATTGCCCAAGCCTGCACCTCGGGAGAGCTCCCTCTCTGCTCCTGTGGCTCCGTCCCCTCGGAGGTCCCCGGGCCGGACTTCAGATGGGGTGGCTGCGGGGACAACCTGCACTACGGCCTCCAGCTTGGCAGCGCTTTTGCTGACAGTCCCTTAAAATCCAGCAAGCTGGGGACACAAGCGCTCAAGGCCATGAATCTGCATAACAATGCGGTGGGCCGGCAGGTGGGTATGGTGCCCACCACGGGTTGCTGCAGCCCAGCACATCTTACAGCAGCCTGGGGGACAGAGGTGCCTAATGTAAGGCGGTAGACTCTGGCCAGGCTGTTGGGATGCTGTACTTAACGTCAGGAGGCAACTAAATGGTTAAAATGGAGTTACATGTGTTTGCAGAGACATCCCCCACTGCTACCCTCCCCAAACATCCCTGCGCCCTTTCCAGAACTACGGCAAGATACTTGCCACTTCACACCAGTACTTCCAGTACTTCTTTCCACCCCTCTCATGGGAGCACAGGCCCGTCCTGCCCCGCTCCAGCCGGGCTCCCCAGCCCTGCCCAGAACTGTGGGGTTTTGTGCTTCCATGCACTCGTGTTCCCCAGGTGAGGACGTGGCCATCCTGCACCCGTGTTGGCTAGGGAAGCCACCAGCCCTACTGCAAGCTCCAGCAGGGAGTTCCCCAAGGGCTAGGTTCTTATCACAAGGGGAATGAAGCAGGGCTGAGTCCTTCATTGCCCCATTATATTCATTTGAAGGTGGCAGTAAGCAGCTGAGCTCTTTCATCTCTTGAAACTTCCCATGGATGCTCTTGCAAATCAATCGGTAGGGTGGGTACCAGAAGAAAGCAGAAGCAAATTCATCCGTTTTCCTGTCCTCTGCAGGTGCTGAGTGACTCCCTGGATACCAAGTGTAAATGCCACGGTGTTTCAGGCTCCTGTTCGGTGAAGACCTGTTGGAAGGGACTGCCAAACCTGGGTGAAATCGGCTCTGACCTCAAGTCCAAGTACCTGGCAGCCATCAAGGTGACCCACCGGCTCATAGGGCCCAGGAAGCAGCTGATACCCAAAGAAATGGATGCCAGACCAGTGAAAGAGATGGATCTGGTTTATCTCATCAACTCTCCCGACTACTGCATGCCGAATCTCCACCTGGGGTCTCTGGGGACACAGAATAGGTAAGAAACTGCTGCAAATACGCTCTAACTCAGCCTCCCATTCCATGAGTGTCTGTACCATTGGGCTTGAGAGTGTGGTCCGGGAAGATGGTGTGGATGGGTGGTCCCCCATTAGATGGGGACAACACAGGGACTGCTGCGAAATCTTGGCATCTTTAAGTCCCAGGGAGGACAGGAAGGTAGATTATTATTTTTACAGAGCTATGCAGGTGTAAAGGCAAGGGAGAGCCCTCACTGAGAGTCCGTCAGCTGCACTCAGGACAGGATTCATCCACTGAGGAGTCAGAAAGGAAAATATCACCTCTCCCTGCAAGCCTTTAGGTGCTGCCTGCCAGTAACAAGA
>NW_009231899.1:13040-20892 GCF_000690835.1 Fulmarus glacialis
GTCTCCTTTCTGGAGTGATTGCAGTGCTGGGGGCAGTTTTTAGAGGCATGGGAAAGCCTCATCTGAAGGCTGAGCCAGGGCTGCCTCAGGGCTATGACTTGCAATCCCTGTTAGATTTAGCAGTAGCAGAGTTCCTGGTCCTAGCCATCCACCCTTCCTTCTCCATGGGAAATTCCTGCCCCCAGCATGACACAGAGTGAGCGTGCCCAACCTCAGCCACAGCGGCTCAAACACTGCCACAGTAACATCAACCCCAGCGTGCACGCGGACCCCTGCATCTCGCTGCCTCCTGCTACGGGCACGTGAGCTCCGGGAGGAGGCCAGGGCAGATAGCTGTGGTCAGCACCGCTGCCACGGGTGGGCAGGTACGCTCCCTCAGCTCCGGCTTGTGCATCCTCCCCTTGGCAGGCAGTGCAACAAGACCTCCGTGGGCAGCGACAGTTGTAACCTGATGTGCTGCGGCCGCGGCTACAACACCTACACGGAGGAGGTGGTGGAGAGGTGTCACTGCAAGTATCACTGGTGCTGCTATGTGGTGTGCAAGAAGTGTCGGCGGAAGGTGGAGAGATATGTCTGTAAATAACACCAGAGGCGTCACGGCAGGCGGGAGGACTCCTGCGCTGGTATCCTCCGGGGCACAGCTGGAGACCGAATGCCATCCGCAAGGGATGCTCTGAGCTATGGGCAAGAAGGGGGCTATGCGGGAAGTCTGGACTCTCGCATTACCACAGAAGACCTCAAACTGAGAGATGCCGGGAAGCCTAAGACCGGGGGCCGACCTCTGCTCCATCTCTCCAGAGCAAGACAAAGGGCTGCCCTCCTGCAGCTGATCGGGAGCGTCCAGCCCTCTGTCTCCAGCTGGGGACAAACCATTTATCACTCCACATGCACAGGCCCTTTTCTCCAGGGGTGAATGGGGACCCTGGGCTGCCATTGTCTCTTTGCAGGAGGTTTCTGACAGTGGCCTGAAAGCCAGGAGTGATGGATGGGAAGGGGGGTAGAGAGTTGCCCCTTGGGAGAAGGCTGCAGGGGAAGAAAACTTCGGGTGAGGGGGTCATGGGCGGCTCCTTTGGGGGCAGGTTTCTGCTGTGGGCTCACCCAGCACCACTGAGCGTTCCTCCTCAGAGGCAAATACTGGTCCAGTGCCCTTTGCAGCATCTGAAATGAAGACCGGGCTTGGACAAAGGCAGAACCAGTTATTGCTCCAGGAGACAGAACTCATCAATCCTCCCCAGGACCTGCATGGAGATTGCCGCTGCTCTCACAATAATGAGCCTTCATCTTTGACTGATGATGGCACACAGACCTAGGGACAGGAGCGGTCCCAGAGGCTGCTGAAGCTGGGCAGTGTGGCAAAACTGCACCTAGCAGCCTTGAATTAACAAGGCAGCCATGGCAGCACTGTAGCTTCTGCCCTCTGGGCTTGTGCTGGAGGTGGAAGCCCACTCAACGCGTGGCATACTCATGGCTTGTCCTTCCTGCCCCTTCTTCGAGACCACTAAGGTCTTCAGCCCACTCCTTCCACCCCCTTAATATCAGGTGTGCTGGCACTCTGGCCTGGAGAGAGGACACGACTCCAGGGCCCTTGGGAAATAAGAATGAACCTTTAGTCTCTATACTTAATGTAAGTGGGATTCTGGTGTGTGTTTTTTAAATAAATGTATTATACTATACCTCTCTGTGACATGTTTCCTAGGACAACCTCCTTCCTCCATCTCCTTCTCAGCTGGCCACAGAGAAAGCAAGGCTGTAAGGAGAGCATAAAGCCCCGTGTCCTTACCCTTACAGGCAGCAGGGGACCAGTTCAGTTTTAACCCTTTCTGCTGCTCATCGGCCCAGGTTTGCCTTTAATTACAGATATCTGTCAGCCTCAGCTACCGTGCACATATGGAAAACCTGTTGGAAGGTTTCTGTTGCCTGCTGCCTCAGGTCTCTGACCAGCCAGCGAGGATTCCGGCTTCCTGGGATTCAGCGCTAGTGGCCGGAAACCGAGGCAATCTGGGATTATTTTCTGATCCTTATGAATGTGGGCTGGACTAGCCAAGCGTGCGTGTGTGAACAGCAAGGGAGCCAGGGCTGGGGGCTCTGATGGCCCCCCATTTCCCCTAGCGTGGAAGCTGGCCAAGCGCTTGCACGGGATAAGAGATTCCTGGTCATGCAGCCTTTGGAGAGAAAGGATGAGTCTGAATACACAGGTGCTGAGGAGAACCCACAGCACAAGGAGGACAGGTAAACGTGATGGAAATCCGAGGGCAATTTCCTGCAGCTCACACCATGACCTTGAGACTCTGGCAGCTTTGCGTGCGCCTTGGTTTATTTGTGGTTTGCATTGAACGGAGTTGGCCGCGTTCAGCCCCAAGTCCAGCTGTACGATTACTCATTTCCATATTCATTCAATCATTTTTAATAGCCTCTGCTGGGTCACGGAATCAATTCATGAGCTTTTATTGTAAACCGTCCCCTCCACTTAATGTGCTCCAGGTTTCTGTATTAACAGTGAATAAGAGCCGAGAGTCAAAGGTGGCTTGAGACAAGCCTGGGAGCTGGAAGTTGAAATGCTCAGGGGTGAAGCATATGCTCACATAGTTAACGAAGTGAGTTAACTATCATTATCAGTTGTTAATGTGCCATTGACTTGATCTGGCTGCTGACATCTAGCCTTCCCAGAGTGACAGTAAAACCACAGCTGCAAGGCTTCCGTCACGGCTGCCAAAGGCCAAAAAGCTATCTTGAGTTTTTATTTTAAAATGCAATTAGGAGTTAGTCACCAGCATTCCTCAGAAAAGGGAGTCTTCAGCTGCCAGGCTGCAAAATAGCTGCAATTTCTGTGTCCAGAACCAGGCTGAGCCGAGAGGTGATGCAGGTACTTAATTAGGAGGGTTGCTTAAATACCTTCCCTACAGCCACCTCCCTGTGCATCGCCAGATCAGAGGGAGGTGAAACCAGGAGGGGCTGTGAACCCTGCAGAGCATTGCAAAACAAGCTGGTGAGAAAAAAACAGGAGAAGGATCTTGTGGAGTGAGAGATTCAGCCAGGAGGGTGGGAAATGTGATTTGCATTTGGTAACTACAAACACACATAGCCTGGGGTAGAGGAGAGGAGCCACAATAGCTAGGAATGCCCCGTGGAGATGTCGATCCCCTCCTAGAGAGGTCCCATTTGAATTTCTGCCTGGGAAAAGGCAGGGTCAAGTCCTGAATATGCAGAGTCCTCTCCTCCTCCTCTCGCTCCTTGCATCTTGACTGCTAAGCCCAACAGGGAAGAACTGGGAAAGGACTGGAGGGGTCAATCAGCAGCGAGGACCTCGGGCTCCATTTGTGTCCTGCAGGAAATCAGAAAGCACTGTAATTAGTCAAAGGGTGCAAAGGGTCAGGCTGGCAGGAAGGAGGATGGTGGGGAGGTGACTGTTAAGTGACAATGCTCTGAGTGGGAGGCGTTGTAATCTGGGCCCACCCCTGGATTTACCAGGCTTGTGAGATCTGCTGGACTGGAACAGTTTCCCATGGACCGAGAGCCAGAGCAAGGCAGTTGGCATCAGACGATGGATCCAGAGGGAATAAACCCTGTGCTTGGTCCCAAGGGTTGAGGGGATCCATCTGACTGGATGCATTTTCTCTCTCTAACCCTGCTTGGGCAGAAAAGCCAGCAGGAAGGTGCCAGGGGAACGTGGAGCCCCTTCACCCCTCCTGGGCTAGCACAAGCACCCTCTGAGGTAAAAGATGGGAAAACTTGGACCCTGACATCACCCTCTGGTGGCTTCCAGCACCAGTCAGTGCAACCCTCTGCCAGAGGAACCGGTCCAACAGGGCTTTTCTCTAACCCTCTACACCTTTGCTTCCACCACAAACAACTCCAGCCCTGGCAGATAGCCCTTCAGGACCTGAATAAACCTCGGCAAGGACGATAGCAGTGTCCCTGAAACCGAGAGCACCTCTGTAACAATTGTGGCTTAGCAGCCCTTCAGACACTTCCTCACGCGTTTCTTTTGCCCCGCTTTCACAATCGGTCCTCTCCAGACTGTGGTAGGCTGCTGTCATTACCCTCTGCTTCACGAACCCTCACTGGGCTCACTGCTAATGTGACGGATCTACCTCTTTGACTTTCCTGTCATTAGCCATTTCTCCCGATGTCTTGTGGCTTTTTGTTTATCTGTCTCTCTGGAAATGAGACTCCCTGGAGCTGAATTCTCCATGGCCATGGCAGAACTCTTTCACTTTCTGGTGCTGTGAACTGACATGGGAGAGATGGCTCTGAAAATGGCTTGCGCACAGAAGAAAACCATCCCTCTACATGAAATGTGGTGAGAACCAGGCAAAGGGTTTGCTCTGAAAAGCCTCCTCTCAGTTACTGCTTGATTTTTAATTTGGGCTTGAAAGGAGTAATCCTGGTATGAATGTGATCGTTCCCTGCTGGTTAGATTTGTGCAGACAATGAAGCCTCGAAAAAGGAGAGTGATTTTCATGGACTCTTTTGACTTTGCTGCTAAAGCACTAATTTTTTTTTTTTTCCCCCTTTTATTTCTTTATTCACTGAGGGATGCTGCATAAGTTATTCCAGGAGGATAATCTGAGCAAGGGCAACAAGCTGTTGGTAATCAAGTAAGCATTTTGGAGGAAGAATGACTCTGTGTTCAAGAACATGTTGGGATATTTCTTCCCTGGATTGCAGCTCGGGCAGGACCATGGGTCAGGACCTCCACCTGCTTTTTGCTTATGCTCTTCACAAAGAAAGCTGAGCTAGAACAAAGAGAAGGCACGGGATGGGGGCCGCTGTCTGGGGGCTCAGCTGTTGATCAACATCTTTACTGCTGTAAATATTTGGGGGATGTTGCTTTGACCTTTGGGATGGTTGGTGCCTACACTATCACACCGCAAGACACAAACATGAGTAAATGCTTGTATTTAAGGAAAAACCCTTGCATCTCTGTTCTCCTTTATTTCTGGGGTGTTCAGCAATATTATGATGCCCTAAGGATGACAAATAATAATAGGGATTGTCCCTATGGGGATCTTCAGCTGAGGGATAGGGCCAAATCAACATAGGTGAGTAACAGCCATAAGACCAGAGGGGGAACTAGGCTGCAGACTGAGGGCCCTTGGGCAGTTGCGGCAATGGCCGTGTGAGGTTCAGAGGGAAAGCAGACCTCCATCCCTTCTCCTAGGCTGGGCAGGCTGACATCCCCTCCAGCTCTGAACCCAAGTTGCTCAATCAGAGTCGAAAGGTCCCAGATACCGCAGGTTTGTGGTATCCCCATCACGTCCGCAGGGGCCAGGAGGAGTGGGGTGGCATTTCTGAGCACCCTAGTCTCCCTTCACCAGCCCCTGTTTCTCCCTCTCGCTTGCTTAAACTCATCCATGTTCAGTGCGGGCAGCATCCTGGAGGCTGCTCTTGATGGACTTTTTGAATTGCCTTTCTGCCAGTACAGAGAAGATGCCACGGCCTTCGTGTTGAATCACTGAATAGTAGCGTCTTCCCTTTGTGCGTCCCTGGGGACACTGCCTCCGAGGTCTGGCAGAAAGTGAGTTAAAGCAGGGAGGGAGCTGCAGAACAGTCTCCTCTCCAGAGCAGAAGCTGACGTGGGCCCATGAGCCACCCTGGGGCTACCATCCAACTGGGCTTTTCCAGGAGCATCCTCCCACCAGCCCGGAAACAGGACCGTACAGATTTTGAGGACTTTCTCAGCTTGCGTATGTGTCAGCCGTGACCACTGTGCATGTCCTGTGTGGTGGAGTAAGGAATTTCCAGGCATGCTTCAGTCTGGCTGGAGCAGCACTTGTGTGCTGTAGGACGACATGCAGAAGCTCTAACACCTCCTGGGAAGCACCGCACAGGCCTTCTGGATGTGCATGGCCAGATGTTCTACACATGTGCGTTAAATGCAATACACCGTGGCGGTCGCTTTTACTACCTGTATAATGGAAAACACGTGGGCACTTTTCATGTCTGGAAGTGGAAATGTAAGACCCCTCCAGAAGCTGAGGCTGATCCCTAGACATTGACTTTATGCTGAAAACCTACTGCACCAAGACACCGGGCAGAACTGGAGAGCGGGAGAAATCGTTCCCCAGCTTGCCAAAGCTCCCGGGAACTCCCCCTTTTCGCATACAGTGGGACTAATCACAGCTACTATTCCTGTACTCCCCAGCTTGAGGCTCATTGTGGTGTGAATAGGGGCTTGCTGGGTAATTATGCCTTCTGAAGAATCATTTATTTTTAACTTGTGTTGAGAACATTAGCTCTGTAATTAGAAGGGGCAGCGCTAAAAAACATGTCTGCCAGGTGGACCTCAGGCAGGAGGAGAACAACATGCGTGGGTACTTGCAGTTTACTATGCTGGAGCTGAAGAGCAGACTCTGGGTGATTCTGGTCACTAACCCTTACTGATTTTATGCCTCCATGGTGTAACTGAAACCTAATCTTGACCAGCTGGGACAGCACATAAAAACAGGGGGCTGATTAACTTCTAGCAAGGAGATTCAGGAGCTTCCAACCAGCTAACCCACTTGGCTCTTAGAGGCAAAGCCTTCTCCATCCCAAAGCAAACTGTGCCTCACACGGATTTCCTATTCTCTTGGTCTAGCTTGCCTGGTGAGCTGCAATAATGTGCTGCTCAAGGCCTGTCCTGTGCTGTCTCTGACAATCTGGGTCAAAACTGCCTCTCCCACCCTGCAGTTTTAAGGGGAGGTGGGCTGAGATCCCATCCTCCATCATCAGCCTATTCACAATTACTTGGAGAGCCAGCCTATGAACCTGCCTGGCTTGCTCCAAGAGGTGAAGGCCTCCAAGGAGAATGCCCGAAGGAGATGATTGTTAAAGATTAAACAGAGATATCCCATAGAACGGTGATCTGTGAAAACTGCTCAGAGCCTCTCTGGGTAACACAAAGGATAATGCAACAGAGTTTACTCTAGCAGTCTCTTTTGCTCTGATCCTTAAAAGTGCTGCTGAAATGTTGAATCTTAATGGTTACGGGGGTGACGATGCGACAGGTTTACTGTAGCTTTTAACTAATACATATGAAGGGGTAAGATGCTATATTGAGAGTGGTATTGCCTTGATGAAAGCAAACTAGTTGTAACTGTTGGAGATGCCAGAACACCAAAGAATGACGTGGTCAACTCTCAGCATACTTCACGTTATCGGCGCCTGCCTTTGCAGCCCGAGCAAAGCCCTCACAGGGAGGCAGGTGACAGGAGAGTGGCACCACTGCCGGGTAATCAGGGCACAGCGAATGGGAACCTAAACCCACAGCTCTTCTAGTTTTTATGAGCAACCTTTTATCGAGCTATCTCACCTGGTATAAAGAAAACAAACAGAGTAAGTAGTAAACTGACTCATTCTTGGAGTCTGAGTGCTTCCAGCCAGCCCTGAATTATTATTACACCATGTACACTTCTCACATCTAGGTCAATTACCTGTGTTTCTAAGGGACCAACATCAGTTCCTAAAAGCCCAGCTTTAACCCTTGCCTGCCTTATGGGTGTTTAGATTTCAGAGCTATTGTAAGAAGGGACTTAGGAGCTAAATAAAAAAGAAATGAGAAAGGCTGCCTATCTTACTTTTGTTATAAAAAGAACACAGAGAAAAGAAATGGAAGGTGCTGTGCTTAAAAAAAAAAAACGTAGCACTACGCTACCGGGTGTTCACGCTGTGCACTGCGTGCTGCCGGGATGGTCTGTCAGATTTAGGTCCCAGGCTATGCACCGGTAGCCCCGTACCGCACAAGCCCGTACTGAATCCAGCTGGTCTCCTAAGGCTCGATGTCACCAGGGCTCTCCCAAGAGCAGGAGAGGACCCCGCAAGTCCGAGGATCTGCCCTCGCACCGGGGAAGGACACACACCCTTCGTGACC
>NW_009231900.1:0-1134 GCF_000690835.1 Fulmarus glacialis
GGTGCCGGGCCCGGTGACGCAGGCAGCGGCCCACGGCCAGTGCTGCCTTTGCTGGCATTGCCTCACCTGCGGGCGCGGGGCCAAGGCAGGGCTACCAAACCTCCCCAGGAGCCGCCGGCCTGGAAACCTAGAAACGGGGCCGGTTTTGCAACTCGACCTCAAAGTTTTGGAGGTTTAACGAACAGGAGCTTTCAAAACGTAAGATCGGACGGAGGGCGGTCTGCAGGGCCTCCATCTGTAACACACATCCGATACTTTTCCTTATGGGCAGGTATCAGAAAAGCCAGGAGTTACTCCGGAGCAGGGCTGGGGAGGTTTCTGGCCTAATTCTGGATTTTTCCCTCTAAAAAACTATGCTGGCCCAGGCTGTGGTAATGGGGTAGGGTTGCTATAAAGGTATAGTTCTCCTATTCCTTCCAGTGGAGCTGGTTGACTAAAGGGGTGTTTTAGGTCAATTCTGAACTGAAAAACCACAACAGGGGAAAAAAACCCACCCCCAAAATCAAACAAACGCCCCAGTCTTTGTATTTTTTTAAATTTTTAATAGAAAATCTGTGCTAACTCCTTCTGGTCAGCCTGTGTCATTTGACTCAAAGCAGCATCAGATTGCCAAGCCTTCAGCACTGTCCCATTAAAACTCTACAAGCCATTCCCGAGTGAGACTTTGCACCATGCAAGAAAAATTTCCCTTTTTCTGCCTCCAGCGATTTGCCAGACCCTGCCCACCGCTGTCATGAGCAGTGCGGTTGTCTCGAGCTGCCTTCCTTGGGGGACAAGGTTGGGGTTTGCCAGCAGAAGCCTGCCCAAGCCAAAGCAAACCCTGGGGGCGCGTGCAGCCCTCCAGCATGGTTTGGGCACCTCGTGGGGACTATCAGCCTCGTTGTACCAATGCAAAGCCACCTGCCAGACGTGAGAGCCACCAGCCTCCCAAGCCTGTGCCTGACCCTGTGGGTTTGGTACTGATTAACCTGCCGGGTCATTAATTTAACAGGAGATAAAGACTGGTTGCTCGGCATTGCATTTGGTTGACTCAGCCTCTGCAACCCTGGGTTTGCCCGCATGAAGGCAGCTTGCAGAAGATGTGTAGCTGGGCTGGTGTAGTTAGAGTCATAGAATCATGGAATCATTAAGGTT
>NW_009231901.1:0-293 GCF_000690835.1 Fulmarus glacialis
ACATTTGGGAGGATAGTGGACAGATGAGAGAGAAAGTCTGGCAGCGGGATGGCGATGGGCAGAGGCTTGGAGGATGGACAGAGGAACAGACGGAGGGATGGATGGACAAGCTTTGAGGACAGAAGGGATGGAGGAGCAGGACAGAAGAGCCAGAGGACAGACAGAGAGATGGAGATGCCAGAAGCTTGGAGGACAGACAGAAGGATGGAAGAACGGATCTATGCTGGGATGGATGGATGGAGGAGCTTTGAAGACAGACAGACAGACAGGCGCGCTGGGAGGGCCTGACCTTG
>NW_009231902.1:0-8468 GCF_000690835.1 Fulmarus glacialis
ACCGCAGCCCCCCAGTCCCCGTCCCCCTGGGCCCCTCGGGGGGCGTAGGTCGAGGAGTCGGGAGTGAGCGGGTGAAGGTGAGCCTGGGACAAAGAGGGTGTGGGGGGAAGGTGTTTTAAGTTTTTGTCTTTTTTTCTCATCATCCTACTCTATTTTTAATTGGCAATACATTAGTTTTCCCCAAATGGAGTCTGTTTTGCCCATGACCGTAACTGAAAAGTGATCTCCCTGTCTTTATTTCTACCTATGGGCTTTTCCATCTTATTCTCTCCTTCTGTCCTGTTGAGGAGGGGGAATGAGAGTCTGACTGGGTGGGTCTCTGGCAACCATGCAAGGTTAATCCACAACAAGCACAATGACTCTCCTTTCATACTTGTGATTTATTTGAATCCATGTAAAATCGACAGACAATAATGATGAAAGCCCAATTTAAGCAGGGTCTTGAGCCACTGCTCTCTCTTCCAAAGAGGAAAAAGGGAAGAAATTTTAGAAATTGGATGAAGTCTGCTAAAAACTTATTGTTCATCTCAGTTATAAGGTACACAAGGTCATAAGAGGTGGTATGAGGCACTAGATACACATAGAGATAATCATAGGTTGTAACCTTTTTCCTTTTTTATCTCTAGCCTTCCTCTCCTGTACCATCCTCCTTCTCCTCAGAACAATGACTGAGCCTTCTCCAGACTCTTTCCTTTCTTTACAACATAGTACCTATCTCAGGCAGCTTCCAAGCAAACATCTCACTTCTCACAGTCCTCAGTGCAGTCTTGTCAGGCTCTGATGAGTCAGTGCTTTTACTTTTTCGGCAGCTAGCCAAGTTTGCGATCTGAGAAGAGGTAGAGAAGTGTTCTTTGTTAGTTAGAAAGATATTTCTGAGCTTATAGTGAAAATGCTGCTGTTTTCACCACTGAAGAGACTTCTTTAATCTTCAAGGAACACGTTCATTTTCTGGGAGTTTCTTTGCAACTGCAGATGGTTTTAGTCTCTTTGTTGGCATTAGTTATCATATAGTTTTACTTCTTCCTGCACTTACTTTCTTTTAATTTTCTTCCCTTGGAAGACTGCTTTGTAAATATTCTAAACCTCTACAGAGAACGTTGCAACTATTTTGCAAATTATGTATTGCACTACTTCAAGAACCACATGGATTTGTCCTCACCTCGAGGTAGTAACTTACTTAAAACACTTGGTTGCTGAACTATATCTGTTTTCTTTATGTAGCGTTGTAGTTATTGAAGTCAGCTGAGGGACTCAAGAATCTAAAGAATCTAAAATTAGACACTAAAGATTTTTGTTAAAATTTGTATTTAAAATAAAGATTTTAGATTTACCATTTTGATGTGATTAATTTCTCGTGATAGTCTAAGAGGGGCTCAGGTATATTATGCTGCAAGGTGTGATTTTCTTAATCCATCCCTTTTCTCTGCCTTTTGCCTGGACATGTGTCAAGAGCAATAGGAGAGACTGTAAGATAGTATTTTAATTTTATGTGTTGTGTTGTATCCCTGCCCTGAACATTGAAGAAAGTGTATTGTTTGCAGCCACAGCAGCTTCCTCATACGGCCTACTTTAATACTTTCAAATGGTGTAAATGTTTATTCAGATTGTACAGTTGGGAACATAGCAAAATACTAAGTTATATTCAGGCATTCAAAAGAGACAAAGTTTTTTTATTCTCTTGAACATATCATTTATACATATCCTGTATGCAGACATCTATTTTGAACTAGACTTTAAAACAATACTCTAAATAATTTGTCAGCATACAGTTAATATTTTATTTGGCTGTTTTCACACAACCGTAACAGATGACAGCAGAAAAAGAAAACATTCAAGCCATATACAAAAAATATTAATCCACACACACCACAAATGCAGGTTAAGTAAAATATCATACCCAGAGCTAAAACATTCTATTTTTAATTATTTTGATTACTCGGTTATTGAGCAGACAACCTTATACACACATAAAAAGAGCAATTTGCTATAAGGTGACTTGTCCTTACTGTATACAAACATCCATACGTAGAACTTTCCAGAAAAGATGAACTGGTTTAAAGCTTCTATCTCACTTCTTTTTTTATTTAAAAAATAAACACAAAACAAACAACTATTTCAAGCTACTTAGATGAAAACTGATATTCTGTTAGCCTACTCAAATGCACAGTCACAGAATAATAAAGTAATTTGAAATTGTAAAAAGGTGGTACATGGTTAACTTTGGTGCTTTTGGATAATTAGATAATGTTTTTTTAGCTGAAAGTATTGTACATTTTCCTAGTGGTGACATACTAATTAAGATGAAATGGTAGAATTTGCTGATAGTGATTAAATAATGTAAATAATCAAATTGTTCTTGACAAAATGTTGGTAGGTATAATGAAGAAACACATTATGTGATATTTTTTATTTTACCTTTGTTGTTCTGATTGGTTTAACAGTGCATCAAGACATCTTCTTACTGACTTCAGGCACAAAAATCTATTTCAGGGCCAAAATGTGTTTGTTATTTGAGTTTAAAATATATTAATTTGCAAGTCAGAAAGATAAAGCAGATGTAAAACCGGAGCAAACTTTTTTATACAAACAAAAATTCACATGTACCTTTTTTAAAGTTATTAGTGGCATAGGTAATTTATTGTACAAAGATTTTTACACTATATATTTGTACATTGCACTGTTTAAAAAAAAAAAACAAAACCAATACATTCAGCCCAAATGTATTATATTTTAATAGATTCAGAATGTGGAAATATGAATCTCTCAAAAGTTATTGCAACCTTCTCAGTGGTGTTTAGTCAGGAACAATATTTATTTGGTCCTAAGAGGGGACAGTTTTATATCAAATGCTGCAAGACATTATTATTATTACTAATGTAATTTGGAACATCTGATATAAATCATCTCAGTTTCCCTGGTGTATAAATGCAAAACACTTAATTCCTCTGAGTAGTAAATGATAATACGTACCTCCTGTTTGGAGATGAGCAGATCATGTTCAGCAAAAAGCAAGGTGAGACTTATATTTTCATGTTCAATACAGAATAAAAATGCAAAATTTTTTTTTTTTTTTTGTAAATTTGTAAAAGGTTTTGTAAAACTCCTTTTATCTCCTGCATGTTGATATCTGGAATTATGTGTGAAAATTCACCCTTTTTTGCTGAATTACTCAGAATTTGAGACAAACACTGATAAGAAACTGAATCCCACTGGAATGGTTGAAGATGTTATTCTGTTGAATCTCTTTGCCCTAGTCCTGCCAGCTCTCCTCCCCTATTTATTTTCACTATTGGGTTCATGATCCTGATTTCTAACTAGCTGTTTTCTGGCATCTTTTGTGGTAGCCACAGCTGGATTGGTACACAGACAAGAGAGGCAGTGTTGGGCAAAGATGCCTTACCCACTTGATATACTGATGCAGTAAAGCAGCAAGGTGTCACTTGAACACAATCAGTGAAAAAAAGAAGACGAGAAAACTGGCCTGAGTACATCAGCCATCCTGTAATTGATTGCCAAATCCAGTGTCTCTTAAGTAAATAGGAAATGTGAAAGAGGGCATAATTTGGTAAGTATCCTATGAAGATAAATCTCATATATTAGTAGTGGTTTTGCCTTTACAACATAGTAAAATGCCTTTTCCAGCTTAAGCTGCCCTTGTGAATTCAGTTACAGAGTCATGGAATTATACATTTGAATAAATTGATCTGAATATAAAATACTCTGCATTATAGGATCCAGCGTCACTGCAAAAACACAGCACATATCTTTCTATAAATGTTACGGATTCTTTTTTTTTCCTTTTCTTTATTTTTTCCGTCAGCTGAATGTATCCTGGCTGGTTATTTTTAAGAAATATTTAACAGTTCAATGAACAAACCAAGTGGGGTTGTATACTAAAAATCTGAGTTTAATCTTAGGAGTTTAGTAGAAACAGTATCTTTACAGAAAATGCAAAACAGGCAGAGGACTGTCAACCCCAGGAGCCTTTTTTGAGCTTTAAGGTATTTAATAGCAGCTCTTGTTTCCTTAGTGGGTACTGGGAAATCTAACTGTTTGCTTTTCTCATGATCTAGTGCCAATTTAGGGCATACCTCTGGGTGAACTCCATTCCAGACTATAACAAAATGAAAACCTCTATTTAAGTGTTACTGTCTTTTTTTAAAACCTCATTCTCTCTTTCCACATGGTCATGTCATTTTTACTTTTCTTGGCATTTGAACAGTTCCTAACTAATCGGTGTCTGGATATATACACACTTTTCAAGAATCTGTAACATTTAAAGCAAAAATAAACTGATCATCCTCATTTATGTTCAGCATTTTCTATGCATATTTGGGGCAGAACTCTTTGTTTAGGTCATATTGATACTTGAACTGTTTTTGCAGCTCAGCAAATCCAAGTCAAGGATTGAGAGCAAACTGTAAATTTTGATGATATGAAAAGGGACTCTGACATGGTGAGCTGACCTGGATTTTGAATTGATGGAAAACCCTACATTTTCTGATGCAAAAGTGAAGAAACAGCCAGCTGTTCTGATGGCTTAATAAAAACAAAAATATACAGTGCATGACAGTGTAGAGATTGTCAGTCACTTCTGGTCACTTCTCTCCGATACTGCAAAGGCTTATTCTAGCTTCATGATTTACCTGAATATCGTGGCTAAGAAGGTTTGCAATCTTAAAATGGGCTTCAAAGTCACTAGGGAACTGTGGGAGAGTTGTTTTGCTCCTCCAGGCTGTGTTGGTTTGAGATTACAAAATGGGTCAGAGAGGAACTTCGGTTTGCAAATGAATGCACACCAGACCAAAATCTTCTGCTACTGAAGGATAAAACTGCTGCCTCTGCAACCAGATTAGGAGTAATCACCAATTTAAATGTTGTGAATGGTCATGCCGACACTTAAGAAGAGGCAGCTTTTTTATCCAGAAAGCTAGGTGTTCAGCATGAAATTGAATTATCTTCCTTCCCTCATTCTAATAGTGAACTGAATTATTACCCAATATGCAATAACAGAAGAACTGTAGTAATCTTAGTGTAAAGGGTATTTATAATTTCAGGGATTATCATAGTGCTTAAAGAAATGTTAACTGCTCTGGCAGATTTGACTGTGGGAGTCCTACCTGTCTCATGATCTACAATCTGGAAAAAGAAGGCAGGATTTCTCAACAACGTGTCTTAAAGATGCCCAAAAGTAACACTTGACTGAGTGCAACTTCCTGGCAAATTCTTCTGTATTCTTCTGTATGCCTATTTAAAGAGTCAGCTTTAGTTACGACTCCTGCAGGCAGATTGGCCAAAGCAGTTAACATTGCTTTAAGCAGCATGATAATCCCTGAAAATTATGAAAACTCTTTAGAGTACGTATGTGCTTTAGAGTTGTAGTAAATCAGGACTTAGGCTGGTGTACCTCCAGCAGTAGTTCACTAATGTGAAATGACTATAGGGCACTCCGAGAGGGATTTCATATTTCAGATATCGGATGCTGGTCACCGGAAGCTACTGTAGGGTGGAGAGTTCCCTCCCAGGAAGGGGAGGCATGTTCCTCCATCGGTCCACTGGAACGGCAACGCTCTGCTTATACCTGGGCCCAAGCTAAGGAATAGTGCTTTCACTCTCAAAAACCCAGTAATGAGTGGTGTCACTCAAGGGTCCATACTGGGATCAATACTATTTAATATCTTCATCAATGACATAGTGGGATTGGCTTGTAGTGACAGGACAAGGGGCAATGGTTTTAAATGGAAAGAGGGTAGATTTAGATTAGATATACGGAAGAAATATTTTACGATGAGGATGGTGGGACACTGGAACTGGTTGCCCAGAGAAGTTGTGGATGCCCCATCATTGGAAGTGTTCAAGGTCAGATTGGATGGGGCTTTGAGCAACCTGATCTAGTGAAAGATGTCCCTGTCCATGGCAGGGGGAGTTGACTAAATGATCTTTAAAGGTCCCTTCCAACCCAAGCCATTCTATGATTGTATGATTCTATGAAAACACCATGTGCATTCAGTGCCTGTACCCAGCCCAACCACAGTGACAATAATTGACACAACTATTTAATGTTTTCGCTCCTCCACACTTCTGCATATACCTGTGCTAAACTCCAATGCATTTCCTTGATGGCTTGTCATTCATCTCGTACTTCCTCCCATAAAGTATCTTATATTAATAGCTGGAGTTGTAAAATTCAAGAACTGATTCTAATACAATATTTTGCCTTTTGGGGGGATGGGGTAAGGGCAGTGGATAGGAATCAGCCTGGTGTCAGTTGTTGTCTTCTAAGCTGAGTTAAAACTTGGTCATTAAAACCTCTCTTGAGTAAAATTATAACCCTTTACATTTTTGCTGGACCCTACTGAGAAAATCATGCTTGACACCTATTTCTCAAGGGTTTTTAATTGATTTAGAAACAAAATGAGTCTCCTGGAAAAAGGCAACAGAGCATTTCATGAATTTAAAAACAATCAAATGGGTTTGACCTCTTAATGGGTGGGTTTATTTCTTTTGCGTCCCA
The DNA here is from genome assembly GCF_000690835.1 of Fulmarus glacialis. NCBI lineage: Eukaryota > Metazoa > Chordata > Aves > Procellariiformes > Procellariidae > Fulmarus > Fulmarus glacialis. The sequence continues at coordinate 6,515 of NW_009231902.1, forward strand.
TGAAGCTCATTTAAATTTAGTGGCAACTCTGAAGAGTACTATGAAATAATAAAGTAGATTCCGTGATGCAGCTTGTTTCTCTATTTCTAGATTATGAAGATATGTATGCATTTATGCATAGAAGTATGTGCTGAAGCAGACTACCACTGACAGATAGTCTTAATATTAATAGATATAAATATGACTAAAATTATCGTTCATAATACTGAAGTAGGAGTTGTTCATTATGAGGTGAAATTCTGTAATGCTCTGTTGGTTCCTTACAGCTACTTAATAAGCGTAATTGAGAGCATTTGTCATGTTCATCTCTCCCTGGACATTCTTGGCTTCCCTTCCTGCCATTTCTGATGCTTCGCAATGGTAAGTAAAGCAGTTTGTCATCTATTTGAAATCTGGCTTTGTGGTAGAAGTTGAGATTCCCCATTTTTAGACATCCTTCATATTAGGTGATTCTTGTTATTAAGTTTAATTGTGGGTTTCATGCTTGGATACAAAATATTACTTTGTGAGTGGTTGTTCTTTGCTAGTAAGTCAGCCATGCATGTCTAGGCACTTACACAACTTCCAGTGAGTAAGAGATCTGTGCATGCGTAACCATACTTCTGCTAGCCTTTCACCCTCTACATGTTTATAGCAAATAATGAAGTAACTGCAGCCATAATATATAGCTGCCTTTAAAGACACAATTAACATTTTCTGTAAAAATTATATTAACTTTTTTTTTTGCGTTTCATGGAAAGAGCACAATAATGCAATTGATTATCCCCTTTACATTTCTTAAGAAACAATGTCTAAAACTACATTGTAAACTCAAAATACCAGCATTTTAGGTTGATAAAGAGCACACAATCAATTACTTTAATATTATTATCTTCAAATTACTTTGCTATGATTTAATTATTGATTTCTCCCAGTTTTTAAATTGTATTATTTTTAAGTCCTATGTTTATTCTATTAACTTGTAATATACAACCTGTACACTAAAGTAGTTATGTTTTCTTTATGCTTTTTGATAATTTCTTTATAATAATTTAATGATGTCTTATGATGAGATATTTTTTAAAGGACATTAGAGTACTTTAAAGAATGGCATAATTATGCTTTTATTTACACTTCCATGAAATTCAATGAGATTAGTAAAATTTATAACTATGTTGTAGAAAGAGAGGTAAAAAAAAATGTTACTGAGCTGATACATTACAAATGATTCAATTGTATTTAAGAAATTTAATACATCACTGACTAGTTCAGATGAAGCTGCATTCACTCATAAAATTGTGACTTGGGAATAAAATTCCAGGATGTAGGCACCCATATCACACTATAAGAAGATATACTGTAACAGGCTATATTATACACTTAGACTGCTTTGAAAATTAAAACTAAAATAACTATTTCAGTCAAACATTTAAGAAAAGAATTAGGAAAATTATTCACTAACCTAAGAAAATCTCTTTATAAAATTCTTCAGCATACCCTTCTATATCTGTTATAAGTAGCTGACAAATAATATTAGAAATGTCCATTATCTTGAGAGACATATGTTGTCATCATCCACAAAGTAAAAAAAATGAAGCTATATTAAGAAACTAAGCAAGAAAACTTGGTGAATTCAAGTACAAATATTGTTTGATATAGTTAGAAATTTTATAATGTCAGCTAGCATACTTTCTACAACAAACTGAATATATGTTTATAACTGATCACTCATACCTGTAATAGTACCTTGCTGTCACATTCAGTACTGTTATTTAAAAAAACTAGGGTAAGGGGTGAATGGGGAGAATTTTTTTCTCTAATGATGTACTCAAAATGACCTAGAGAGCAAACACAGAAATAAAGACATTCTTCTATAACACTAACCTAAAACTATTAACATGTAACCTTTTGGGTCATATTTTGCAGTGATTATTTATGCCACCTATGTAGATACTACAAATGGGAAGAGGGAAAG
>NW_009231902.1:8499-14254 GCF_000690835.1 Fulmarus glacialis
GGCAACAAAATAATTAGGATTTGAAACTGCTGAAGAAATAAGAAGAGGAAGAGAAGGACTCCAGAAAAAAAAGCAATAGTTGGCAGAATTAAAAAGAAAGATAGAATGCTTTTGATCAGTTTAGGTCCATTTCTAGGTAGAAGTTAAAGATTTAATCAAATGCTGTGATAAAATACCTTTCTGGATATTTTTGTAGTGTTTTTGTTTAAGTCCAGCTTTTGAAGGAAGCAGAGCAGGAAATAGACTGGATTTTTAAAACTTTGAGCAGTATCAAAACAAGTTTACTGATACACAATTCTTTTAAGGACCTAAAATTCTATGTTAGATTGAAGACACTTTAAAAAAAAATTGTTAAATAGTTAAATTATAACATACAGTTTCAGCTGTAGAAATTTTCTTTTCCTTGTAAAATACAGCTTTGAAATGCTTGATCAGTTCTCTGTAAGGAGCAAGGAAACCTGGGTATACTTACAAAATACTGTGAAAGATTTTGTATCCCTAAAAAACAAACATAAGAATCATGATGCCTCATCTGTGGAATTTATTTTTCTGTGTTACAGCAATTCACAGACTAATAGGAAAAGATGAAACATGGGGTCAATGTGCTCTCTTCATCTTTGGCAAAAGTGTAACTGTTACAAGCCTGCGAATGTTCACAGCTCAACTGGAGTTTTGAAATACTGGAGATAGCTCAGAATTCCACAAGAATAATTAAAGTTTCCGGAAACTTCTGTAGCAAATACCTCAGGGAGCTCAATCTTCTTAATTTATCAAAGAAAAAGTTGATCAGATTGTGAGTATCTCTATAATAAAATGCTTCTCAAATCTATCAGGCAGTGTCATATAAGAAGATAATGGAAGCTAAAACTCGACCAAATCAGACTACAAATAAAGACAAATTTTTAGGAGTGTGAATCATTGGAACATCTTGTCAAATTGTTGTTAGATCTTTCATCAGTGAACACTCTGAAATCAAGATTATTTGAGTTTTATTTTGTCCTAAAAACTGATACTCCAGTTTGGTTGTAGAAGTTTTATGACACTAAGTATTATAAATCAGCTTACAACAATGGATTTTATAATCTATGTATCTACTTCCATTCCCAAGACGGCAAGAAGTTAACAGCAAGTATGAAATAGACATGATCTGTTTCAACAGCAAATGTTGGCAGAGCATCGAAGTAGTTCACCGAGGATCAAAGAGTAAGGTAAAAGCAGCTGCACAGATTTTTTAATGCAAAGAATAAGATACAAACATCTGTAGAGATTTTCTGATGCTGGAACCTGTGTATTCCCATATCTTGCACTGCCTGTGACAAAGTTATTTTTCAAATTTTGAGAAAAAGCAACTAGCAAACCTTTTAACAGTCATTGTTCATATTTTTATCACTGCACCAATATAAAAGAAAAAGAGATAGCAAAAGAAACTGATGAAAAGTGATGTTTGTCTTAATTTACCAGTATCAACATCTTGTTGGCTTATGGTGTGTATATTTTTGCTGTTGTTGTTTTTGTAACAGCGTCGTTGCAATTCATGGGAAAGTTATAAAAATATTTGAATAAAAAAGAATTTCCTGAGTAGTCTTTAAAGCTGCTTTGGAAGAACTTAAACCATTTCCTTTGTCTTTTTCTCTCAGTTCCAAAATAGAAATGTAACAACTCATTCAGGTGAAACACTGATGTCTGTATTTCAGAGCATTTTGAAGGCAAAGAACTAGCATGATTCTGGTAAAAAGCAAGATTTTAGAAAGACTGGCAAAATACCTATAGGGAGTAAAAAATGAATCCTCTACATGGGTTTTCATAACAAGCACTTACAACAAATGGTTCGGTTTCAAGCCAAGCTCTGTTAATTGTTTTTCCTTAGTATCCTGAGATCACAATTTTTAACTCTGTCTCTGAGATCTGGAGACCAAACATTTGTCAGCTGCCCAATTTGTTGTGAAAATGTTAGCTCTCAAGTGAAGTTTTAATGTTTCAAAATGTCTCTTTCATATTAGACTTGTTTTGCCAGTGTTATAAAATGTGTATTCCTATGAGAGGACATAAAAGGATTTTGGTGCTTAATGTTAAATATGTTTTGCAATTGAAGGAGAAAAGAATCTGAGAAGCAGATTTCTGTCTGAAAGTGCAAAGCAGCTGATCATTAGATTATTAGTTTTTCTGTGGAAAGAAAAAAAGCCTCTCTTTTGGCTGATAATATTTCGCTTGATAATTAAGCTTACCATAATAATTTTCAATGTTACATTACTAGAGGAAGAAATGGTTAGTACTTCCTGATATCACCATACTATTATGTTCAGACATACAGAATTTAGAACAATATTGTGAATAACACTGGCAATAGTTAATGTCTTCAGAAAGAATTCATTTTTTATGTTGATCATGGCAAGATGATTTATGTCCAGCTCAGTAGTGGCCAGAAAGCTTTTGTCAGAATTAAAGTTTTTGAATTCCTAATTCCTAGTGGATATATAACCACACAGAAACCTCATCAGAGGGGCATGTTTGTGAAATAAACATGGCACAAGCTACCATATAGAGCAAGAAAACAACGCTGTTTCTGTTACTTGGAGCTTTTATCTCGCACTTCTAGGAGTTTCAAATCTGTACTCTGGCAAATCTCTCGATACGATTTTGGGCAAATTGCCTAGGTCTAGACTCAGGTTCTCAAAGAAGGTCTCAGGCATATATAAGTGCATAAATTCAAACTATAATTGGAAATAACCTAACAAGTCTAAGCACATCAGGCACTGATAATTAATGTTGCCTTGGAACCCACTTCTGCTTTTGAGCATGCAGAAAAGTCCTTCAGTCTTGATAGCCCTGGCACATGGCTGACACATTGTCAAGGGCAGAAAGAGATGTTCCTCTCCTGCAGGGCTTAGTCCACAGGCATTCTCACACCATTCATTTGGCTGAGGAACAACACTGACCAAAAACCTCTAAACCTAAGTATCCAACTCACTACTACTGCCCTCCTAATTTCTTGCCCAACCTTTAGTTCTTTTCTGCAGAGTTGAACAGCTTTAATGGGAAGGAACTAGAAGAGCTTTATTTCTCCCTTTATAATGGCTCATATTCTAGTAATTACAGCACTCCTCTGAGAGCAGGAAGACGTGCATCTGTAGTCCATCCAGCAGGATCCCTGACCCCCAGTCTTCCACATGTCTCCTGCCCACGTAACCATTAGGTGGATTTATTAGCATGCGCTGTCTCTATCTCCTCCTTTAGGATTTCTTTCCTCAACACTGACTTTTAGCTAACCCTAAACTGCTCTCCTCCTACTAGGTGCAATCTAAAATGATCAGCCAGCTATATGTAACATGCAACTCTTCCCAGCTGTCTGATGGTGAACGTAGGTGCCAGACACAGTGTTTTGGGCTCCATTCTTCATTCCTGGTTAATGCACCCAAGTAGGTGATGTAATTTTCAGTGAACCCTAATCTAAGTTCCTTTTTTTAATCTGTCTGAGCCTTGCTTCTCTTTCTCCAAATCTGAGGTAGTAAGACAGCATGAATTTGTGAGGGTAATTATATTTAAGAGTTTTCAGTATTCAAACCTCATGAGACTGGGTACAGAGGACAATATAGCCTGGAATGAGCAGAAAAATGAGCAGGTTAGTTATGCTTTTACCTCAAGTCATAGTCATAGTTGAGTTATCAAAGTGACCAATTGTTTTTGCTACGATGAAGGATAATTTTTAGATCTAATCTTCAGTATTTTTCACGAAATAGAAAAAAAGTCTTAACAAGCAAATCTCAAAATATATATACAGGAAAAATTGGCTGAAGATTGTATTTTCTGTTCATAGGTACAGCTTTTTAAAGGAAGCAAAAAAGATTGGAGATTGCATTTGCTTTTGATATGCGGAGCTCTTTAAAAGAAGCAAATTATAAGAATAAGAAAAACAGACTCGTTACTTGAAATATTGAGTAATTATTGCTCATCATTTGAATTAGGACAATTTATTAATTTGTTTATTTTTATAATGAGAATAAGCCTTTTAAGATTTCTACTTTATTTTAGACTTAATTTTACCTGTTTATAGAAGGGTTATAAGGACATTTAGTTAAAAGTTGTCCAAGTAAAACCATATGAATACTTGTATTTAATCTGCATTGAACTATCTACTCGCTTGCTGCATAAATTACCTCCTCTTTTTTGATTTCTCTTTGCATTTTTGCTTATGTTTTGAAAGTCCCATATACCTTCAGTGAATCATTCTCCCTTGCCTTCTTATTGTCACATTGAAATAATTTATAGGCTGTGGTCATGAACCCTTGAGTCTTTTCATTTCATGTCTGTATTGTGAAAATTTATCTTCCTTCTGTCATTTCTAGAACCCTTGATTCATTTTGGTTGAGTGTTATTCTTACTCATTCAGTTTTTATATTTCCTTCCTAAATGTACCATATGACCCTGTCTATCTGGCAATATTTATCTGATTGTAAACAACTAAAATTCATGTTCTTCCACAAATCTATTGTTTGGTTTGTCCGTTCCTAAACTAAAGGTTTAAATAGCAAAGCATATAGTACATTTCTGAACCACTGCTTCCAAAAAAGCAGATATAAGTGCTTGACAAATGATAAAAAGTAGAGTAGCATTTCCTGATTGCAGTTTGTCTCCACAATATCCCATTATTACCATTGCGTGCTGTGAAGGGTTTTTCTGACATGGCATTGTGAATGCTATAATAAAACGAAATTACACAAACAGTTTTCTGTGATACAACTGTGTGCCATGTCTGTTTAAGGCAAAAAGGAGTTTTCTGCACCAGTATTGTTTATTAGCAGAGACCAGTACAACAGAGCAGTTCAGCAAACAGGATATCAGTCTTTCCTGTCAAACCAAAAGAAGAGTATCTGTGGAGTTGCCTTAAATAAAATGCTTCATTTTATGGTGTTTTGGTGTCTTTAAATGCTTTGCCACCTTTTAAGAGCATATGTACCCTTTTCAGTTTTTGATATCTGAACGCATAATACATGGCCCTAATTGCTATGTCTTAAAGCAGAAAAAAACAAGTTAGAAATTATGACCTGAGTAGGCTGGAAGAAGTGCATTGTTGGGGACGATGTATGACTAAAAGAAGTTTTCTAAAAAAAAAAGAAAAGAAGAAGCAAGAGGGAATTGAAAGAGACAGTAAAGAAAGATCAAGAAAAGAGAAAGAAAAGGAAATTCTATGTTATGTTTAGAATAAAAGCAACGTCACAGATGCATAGGCTGGCACTCTGCCTATTTACAGCCCTTTCCACCTCTTGTGGTAGCGCTTGGGACCTGCCTGTGGTGGACTTGTGCACGGGGTTCCAGCTGGCCACGCTGCAAGCGGCTGCCTGGCACCCCACGCAATTGCACAGGAACCAAATGCAGCAGCAGCCACTGGGTTCTCCTGGGAAGGCTCGCCAGGGTCACTCCTAGCAGGACATGGTTTGATACAGAAGTGAAGAGTAGTTAGCAAAACTGGCCAGCTCAAACTCTAAAAGCAGAACTGTGGTACCAGCATAAAATTCAGCACCACTTCCATTTGTTTACTTAATTAATTCACTTACTGACATGTTTTGGCTGGTTCAATTTACTTGGGAATGGTTCACAGCACAACTATTCAACCTCCAAGAGCCTATGACACCAGCTAGGTAGTTCATCCCCCAAGTAATGCACCACCAGGCTCCTCTTCAACCCCATGAGAAGGCTTGCAGGAGACCTCTGTCATATTGCCAGTGCAGGCTGTGTCCTGGACTGCCCTGTACTCTGT
>NW_009231903.1:0-307 GCF_000690835.1 Fulmarus glacialis
AAGTAGAACAATTCATAAAAACATACATTTTTAACAAAGCAGGGCTGGCAGAGGGACCACAGCATCAGGAGATGGGAGCAAATCTACCAGGGTTTAAAGCATCCACCACGCTGCTGCTGGACCCTGACCAATGCCCTGCGACAGCCCGGGTGAGCGGTAGTGACATGATGTAATCGGAAAGGAGAGCCTACCTGCCAGCATTTTTGAAGTGCAAAACTGGCACGGTCCAGGGGCTCCCTCCTGGATTGGTTTCAGAGCCAGAGGGAAAGGTTCCCTCCACGGAGGCGCGAGCCACATGGACGGCACC
>NW_009231903.1:354-716 GCF_000690835.1 Fulmarus glacialis
CAGGGAGACGGTTACCCCCCCCGGGGGCGCGAGCCACATGGACGGCACCACGCAGCTGCCCTACGTCCGTGCAGGCTGCTTCGCTGGCCCACCTCCCACCCAGCTGACGGAGAGCCCGCGCGCGGTGGCCCGGGGGACATCCTCGCCATCTGCCCCACCTGCCTTTTCCGCTGGCTCTGCACCGAGCCCGAGTTCACCACCACCAGCAAAACTTTGCTGCAGTTTCCCATCTTACTGGGTTGCGCCTCACTAGGGATGGAGCGAGGCCATGTCCCTCGTTGGCTTGGATGGAGAAACACATGGCGACACGACCCTGCTGTAAAGACGAAAGGGACCGGCGGTGCGCAGCATAGGGGATGGGG
>NW_009231903.1:759-6569 GCF_000690835.1 Fulmarus glacialis
GGCGTCCCGGGCCACTGCTGTGAAAACTGAGCTCCGCAGCAGCCGCCGAGGAGTCAGTCTGGCTCTGAGGCTTCCTTTTTAGCTGGGTTATTTATTTTTCAGCTTTGGGTATTTGTTTGTTTTGGTGGCTTTTTTTAACATCTGTGCCTCCTCCATAAATTTCAATGCTTGTAAAAGTGACAGACTAGTAATATAATTTCCTCATGCCAAAATCTCATGCAGGCAAAAGCTGTGCGGGCTCACTGGCAAAACCGCTGCTAACGGGACGTGTTCTCCCTCGTGCACTCCCACTTCCCTCCACCGAGAGCTCGCCAGTGAGGCCAGGCCGTGCCAGAGGGAAAGCAAACGCACCTCGGCTCATGCCGCCTCTGCCCAGCATCCACGGCAAGTCAGCCAGTCGGTTTGGGGGGCTGCCAGACGTAGCCAACTCTCTTACTTTAGAAAAAAGAAGGTGACGGGAAGGGGGCGATGGGCTCCCACCGCTGCGGGAGGTGGGGATGCCGGCTGCCTCTGCCAGGGTGCCACCGTACCAGTTGCCAGCAATGCCTTTTCATTTTTTTTAATCCAAGAGATAATTCCCCAAATAAGCTTGGGAGCGTGCGGGTAGCTAATCTGCCAGCACATTTTGGGGCTCAGGCTAGTGCTCCCTGAAGTCACTGGGATTTGGATAAGGCCCATGCTGATGAATTTTAGGCAATTTTCTTTGTTTCCAGCTGCTTAGCATCCAGAGCAGCCAGGACTGTTACTGCAGCCAGCCTCCCCCTTTCCTCTACAAGCTGTGTGTGTCACTTACCAACGAGGGGACATTCAGTAAAGGAAAGCGAAAAAGGTAGTCTCCACTTGTGCCTCTCCTTAGTCACCTCCTTCCTCCGTTTCTTTATCTTATGCCTGTCTTATGCCTCTCTCTCTCTCCTTTCTCCTTTGTTTCTTACGCCTTCACAAGACCTTTAACCTCTTCTTCGTAGGGCAAGACGGGGAAGTCGCACAGTCATGGCCTGCCATCTCATCCAGGCTCTGTTGGTGGGGAATCCAGCAGAGACCTTGCACTGCTGATATTCAAGGACGCAGGACTCAAAGGGACCGTTTGGGACCTCAAACCCCATCTCCTGCACCCACCAGAAACAGTGTAATAGACATTTAGTCCAGACAAGATACCTGCCTTCTCGGACCCTACCCATCTAGGTCAAAAAGCGCTTCCCAAAACTCTCCTGCACACTTCAGGCTCATCTTTGCATAGAAGAGTGTTGCTAATGGTTCCCATCAGCAAAACAGGAGGACCCAGGGTATTGCAAAAACCATAAAACCCACAATTTTGCCTGTTCCTACAATAGCAGGGAGACATTTGCTGGTTACGTTTGCAGGGAACCAAGGCTGTGACCAAGCCCTGTGCATCAGAGGGAAGGAAGAAAAAGAAGCTTCCGGTCCCTGCCAGTCTTTGCCTAAAGGAAAATGTCTTCCTGGTCCCAGCTACAGCACGATCTCACTCATACGAGCATGATTTACCCATAACTCACCCCAAACCTCACCTGGTCTGAAAGATTTTGTTATGACCAGGAGCACCAGTACGCCCCGCTCAGCCCCTGCCTCTGAGCAGCCTCCAGCGCGGCGGGCGAGGAGGGGGCCTCCCCCCAGGCTGTCCCCACCAGCTTGCAGGGGTGGGGACCAGCCACGCACAGGCACATGCCGGTCCCTGGGTGGGTTTTTGCATTGGCTTCATACCCCCTTGCTGCTCTGGGTAAATACGGTACCTGGTTTTTGAAGATGAGGGGTTTGTGCAAGGTCTTTGGCCAGTATTTCTCATTCATCCTTCTCCCATTGACAGCAAGGCTAAGATATTTTTATTAATAACAATAAGCCAGCTTATTTTAAAAAAGTGACTAAGACCAACCTGCCTGTATCAAAATAAAAGCTTGTAAAAATCATAATAATCTCTATTTTCACGCTTCTCTGATCCAAGATTCTTCCTGTAAGTTACAGCTATTCCCTGCTAAAGGCAGAAAGCACCTAACGCTGCAGGACGGAGGTTACCACGGGCTCTCACCCCTTGTGCAGTATTTTTTTAACACAGAAAACAACGGGGAGTAAATCGAGATGAGAAATGAGTAAAGACTGTTGTCTGGAATGGAGAATGCAATAGGTGGAATGTAAATAATTACTTAGGAGGTACAGGCTCCTTCCAAGCATGGGTGATGGGGGGAAATCACAGCACAGATGGACGTGGCTGCAGTCCATATTAATTTATGGAAGTGATTATTCAGGCAGCGGAGCTGCTCACTTCATTCAGGGAGAGAGCTCACTCCCCAAAAGCAGAATTGAAAAGCACATTAGCAGGCGAGTAGCTGCTTTATTAATGTGGCCACAGCAGATCATTTTGCAAGGGTCAGGATAGGCTGGGGAAATATTAAGTAACACCAAGCAATAAGGAGCTTTGTCTGAGTTCCTTGGATCTGCGTAAAGGCTTTCATGGAAGAATGTAGAAAAACACTCTTGTCACTGTCACCATGTGGAGAGTCCCGATGCACATCTTGTCCCTGCTTTTAAGAAATTTCTATGACAAAAATTAAGGAAACTGCCTAGACCTTCATATATAATCAGCTGCAAATAAGAGAGCTATGGAGCACCAGGTCGCAAGTACCATTTATTCACTGTGGTATAATATGCAACATCTGAAAACAGGACAGCAAGTTGAAGCACTTTTGACTTTCTTATGCTAATAAAGACTATAAAGTGGACTTTCCAAAGTGAGGTCTTTCCACTAAGTGTGTTTATTTTCTACCCATCCATGCAAGCACACAGTGTTTTCTCTGTATGTGTTTCCTCTTGACCATCAGACAGACACAGAAAGCAGACCTGTTCTTTTTGCTGCTTGGAAGGTTTTGCTAAAGACATACTGATGGTTAGAGGAGAATGATGTGATGGATGTGCAGAAGAAACAACCTTTGCAGCTGATGCAAGGGACGAATTGTCCATGATCACTTCACCCTTGAAGAAGCATTGCCGCGTTACTGGTGGCAGTGTTACCCCTGGGCCCAGCAAGCACTGTAGCTCAGGCATGTTCTTGTTGTTCTGAGACATAAGGGATGAGTTTTACTGTGCAGCAGCTGGTCTTCTGGAGGTGGGGAACGCAAGGTATTCAGCAAATACTCGCACTGAAACAGCAGCACACAACCAGATTGAGCTACTCGGGGCCAGTGTCCCATCCCCTCCCATCCCATCCGTTCTTGTCCCAGACGTAGACTGCAGGCTGCAAAGCCCTTCCTCAGTCATCCCAAGGTGTACGGGGTCTCTTCATAATCCCAATCAGGGAAATAAATGGGGAGGATGGGTCTGACCATGCTAAAGGGAGATGAACCCCCTGTCTCTTGAGGCTATCAGCGAAGTTGAAGCTTCAGTGTCAGTGAAGTTTGGCTTCAGCAAAGTTGAAGCATCTGCCCTGCGAATGCTGGACAGCAAAGTCAGAAGCAATTAGTAGCTAATCGATCTCGCCTCTTCTTCCAAAACAAAGTCTTCTGTTCATGAAGCCTCCTTGTTTTCTTCTCCTATTTATGCAGGGACTTACCAGAGAGGCCTGGCGCTCCGGAGCGGCCTTGGCCATGCCAAACAACCCTTTGGGATGAATCCCTTTTTTGTCCACAGGACTTGTCACAGTCGGATAATAATGCAGTCTTGCCTTGCCAGTTACATGAACTTTGCTCTTAAGTAGAGCCCAAGTCATTTCTAAACAAAGGCCTAAATGTGAAATTATAGGCAACTTCCATGCCTATGTTATTACGAGATTTTAATTTTTCTAGGGTAGGAACAATAGCAGCTGTTTGGCTGCTCCATTTTCCAGTGGGCTGGTACAATATGCATCTTCTGTAAACTGACATCTCATGATTTCATCTGAAAATAGAGTATTTAACTGTACACATTTTTCTCTCTCTTGTATTGCATTTTGTTCAAATGGGTTTAAACTTGAATTTCTTTATTGCTTATTAACTTTAATGAGGTATGAATATAAAAGACAATATTAAAAGACTTTTCTTTTTCAGAAAGGCATTTCTTTACAAACACTGTTGATGCTATCAAATAGATGACCCTAAACCCTTAAATTTACTATTGATCTTGTAGCTATTAAAAAAGAATATAAGATTAAAAAAACTTCAAACCAGGGAACAAGTGTTAACAACTTTCTGTTGTTTGGCTTAATAACAGAATTTAAGGGTGAATATTTTCAAAGGGTGGAAAGTTTTTACGCTTTGGTGCCTTATATATTTTATTTTCATGAAATTGCTTTAAAGATTTAAATCTCCTACAGCAAATAAACTATGCTTATGCTTAGAAAAGAAGGTAGTGGAAGGGACTTAAAATTATGCTGAATATCTATTATGCATAAAAATTGCTGAAGACAAATACACAACAGTCATTATGGTTCTTGCTTTTATATGTTCCTAATTTGGATGACCTTTCCTTTAATGTACAATTTTGGATGCAACACAGGCATAAGAATACACTTTTTTCTGTTTCTGATCCACTGTGCTGCTGTGCCCTATTAACACCACGTGAGGAGTGTACCTAAGTATATGTAAGGAAATTCCACTTTGGAATTCTGGTTATTTACAATTCTAATATTCCATCTTGTTTTGCAAATCTGATTTTCAAGGTACTTTAAATAAACATGTCTTATTTAAAGAGGCATCTCCCGCAACAAGTGTTCATGCCCATGACTATTGTTTCCTACTATCCATTTGCTGCTCTGGATTTCCATGAAGAAATGCCGGGTATTTACCCATGTTACATCTGCATACTCAGGTTTCCAAGGCTTTCATTAACTTGCAAATATTTATCGTGGATAGCCTTTATCTGAAGAATTTTTTAAATGTCAGTGGCCACAAAAGAAACGCTTAGTCCATTTTACAACCTAATTTATCTCTCCATTTCGCTATTCTAGCTTGAATAACCCCAAGGACCCAAGGTACACTGGGCTAACAGGCCAGGACAGTTTTAACAGTTCACTTTGTGAAGGAAAGCAGGATGTAAATCCTGAGGAAGTCTATAAAAGATATTCCTTCTGTTTTATTTAATCATCGCTAAACTTTCAGAGACCTGGAAAAGGTATTCCTTCTTCTTTATTTAATGATTGCTAAACCTGCAGAGACCTGGAAATACATTTTACTGCAGGTTTTGAGGGCTTTCTCTTATCATCTCTGCATTTAAAACGTATCTAAAATATACAATTAGTGTGGTTTAATGTCAGTGGACCTGTGTGTGGAGATCCAAGATTCAACACGTTTATCTAAGGCGCACAACTGCAGCCCGCGGAGGTGCAAGCATTTTGCAAGGATATATTTTGTTTGCCTACTGCCTACTGGAAAAACTTTCTAGCTGCTGGCGCAAATACCATCCGAGCAAAAACTGAATGGTAGTTGGATCAAAGCTATTTAAAATACCCACAAATTTATGCAAACCCTGAGGATAAGCCGGGAGCCCCACTGACGGGCTGGGGCGTGCGGGAGGAGGGCGTCCCTGGGCAGGGACCAGGCTGCAGCGTCCGTCCCCCCGCCCCCACGCTCCCTGACCCGCAGCCCGGCGCAGGACATACACGGGGGTGTCAGAGCTCGTAACTTATGTGAGACCCGGTCACCGGGGCCACCGAATGCTCAGATTCGTTTTTCAGCCTATCGACATAGGGGTTAATGTGTTGGCCGCCCTCACTAATTGAGTCCCGGCATTTATGCACTGAACTGATTTTCTTTTTTTTTTCCTTTTTCTTTTTTCTTTCTTTTTCTTCTCCCCCCCCCCCCCTCTTTTTTTTTTTTTTTTTTTTTTTT
>NW_009231903.1:6834-9636 GCF_000690835.1 Fulmarus glacialis
TGCACGCCGGGCAAAAAGCCGCCTCTGTCACAGCTTCAGGGACCCTTAAACCCGGACACACGTCAGCCCGAGCCTGAAGGTAACGATACATGGGTGTAATGATACAGGTGATGTGGAAAGGCTGACGTGGCGATGAAAAAAAGGGAACAGAAAACAAACTGGTGGTAACTTCTTTCTTCTTCCCAGCACTCTTCATTTATTGAAAATATCTTGTCAGAGCCTTGCATCCCCAGAGCTGCACAGTCATACTACTTTTATTTCATTTCATCTGCTTGTAAATTGTCAAATTAGTTGTTTTTCAGAGCAAGCCCTATTCAAGAAATACATCAGGACCATAAAACACCGGGCAAGCATACAATGACCACGTGAATGCAGTAAGGAAGTTAGGAATGGTACCTCCACTCCAGTTTTGACCCACAAAATTACTTTTTCAACAAAAATAAGACTGCTTGGAAAATCAGACTCATAGGTTAATTTAAAAACATCTTAATTTGTATTAGCAGCAAAGCAAAGCATTAAGATAAGCCAGAATATTATAGAATAAGTAGATATTTTTCACTACTCCAAATCCTCCTCCAGAAGTCTAAAATTCATCACTTATGAGTCAAATATTCCTCCCAGCTCCCTTTAAGAAGGTCACTGAGAAATTGCTCAGAGTGGTTGTCAGTGAGAATCTCTTGTATAATATAAAGTATAAATGAGACCACAGCATTTTTATCCTTTAGAAGAATCATGATTATACTGCTGAGGAGCGATCTGGCCATTGGGAGAAAACTGTCCCTGGCTTCTCTTAGGGAAATCTGTCCCTCCATGTCTCAGTGTCATCAATTTTAACATGAGACCGTACCAACCAGCCCAGGATGGGCAGCGGGCTCAGGGTGGACTGTAGAAGGTTAGATACCGATTGAAGTGCTACTAAGCTCCCTTTATACTAACGATGTTAAGTGCTCTTAGTAAAACAAGGAGTCTGCTTCACCAGCTTTTAAGTGAAAGGGTGCTCCTGACATCGTCCCAACGCCTGGTAAGGGCTCCACCAGGGAAGCTTCACCCCAGTTCAGGGCTTTCTGGCCAGGCTACAACCTCATTTTATAAGGTCTTAAAGATTTCCAGTGCCAGAAACTCTATTGCTGTCTCTTCAGGATGATGTAAGGGCACTTTTAAAACTATTTGACCCGTACCAAGTATTTTAATTTTTAATACAATTGTCTTTCCCTTCCCCATGTTGGACTTTGCTCCACCAGTGCTAGATATCAGAGCCAAGTCACAGCAGAGATATCTCCCCGTGAAGGCACATCAGTTGTGAAGAAGCGTCCTCTTATCTATCTCTTCAATAAGCTGAGCAGCCTGACCTCTGTAAGTCCCAGTGAGCTCCCTGCTCAGCCCTCCATGGGTGGTAACCCCTCGAGAAGCACTACCTAGAGAGTGGTATCCCCATCAGACGCAGGTTCTCCCATTTCTTGTATGACACAATGCACAAGGGTGTGAAAAGACACCACGCTCATAAAAGTGAACAGGCTCTTGGAGAGCTGCCACAGATGGGAGGAGATGAACCTGTGAAACTGGCGTCTTAAAATACGCTGCTGGGTCATCGTATGTTGACTCGTAACAGGTTTAAAGATTTCTGATGGGTGTTTATAGAATCTGAACAAATCCCAGGGTGTACCTGTAAATCCCTGCTCATCTTTGCATTTCTTCTGTTTTCTCAAAGTTCGTCTGAAGCCCGCCAGGATGACCCCATCCCTGCACAGGGGGACCTCAGTAGCTCCAGTTCATCCCCATTGCTTAGCTTCACATACCCACATAGGAACTTCTGCCAGTCAGTGTGCCAGCCCTCGATCGCCTTTTCCATGGTAGGTCCTTCTACAATAAAAACACATGACCATCCTCAATGCCTGTGCATCCCTGCAGCACCTGGCCCATTGTCAAGGGAGTATCTGGCAAAGCAATGCCTATGAACACCCAAACCCAATGCTTTTCCCCAAAAGCAATGGCAGAAGACACACAATTGGCTGGCGGACCCCAGCATATGCCCACCATGACGGGTGGTGAGGGGCAGCCCCTCTGCTCCACTCCCTTGCAGAGCCATGATGCTGCTGGGTTCCTGCTGCCCTGAGAGGTCTCCCACTGCCCTCAGGGGTCTGCAGGGCCATGGGAGGAGGACCCCAGATGAGGCAAGCAGAGAAGTTGCTCCCGACTTGTTTGCCCACTAAATGTCAGTGTTTCAAACCCCATCCTTCCTGCCCCTTGGGAAGAGGGAGCCTGAGCCACCGGAGGAAAGCCCCTGTCTGCTCCTGGCCCGTGTGATGGTGCCGTCACGGTGGCTGACATACCTCGATCGTCTCCCTGGGACACTTCAGCTGTTTGGAAGAAATTCTCTGGGGTTTGGACTTTTTCCTTTTCAAAATCCTTTCTGGAAGGGCTTTTGCCACAAGATCTTGCACGTGCCACCAGCTCCTGTCCCTAAGGAGGAGGCGGGTGATGTCTCCAAAGTGACCTGGGGAGACCAGAGTTCACAGCTTGGTAACTTAAATATCCTCCACCTCCCGCTCGCAGGCGGGGCTGGGATCATTGTCTCTGCTGCTCCATGGTCACAACACGGCTTTATCAGCTGTCGCAGGGGGCTCCGGGCATGGCTGCTGGCAACACTATCTGGCTAATTTCTTGGCCTTCCCCTTGCTCCTCCTTCCAATAAGATAAGAGTTATCTTCGTTGGCTGTACACACAGACTTAACTCCTCACCGCAGAGCTGGGAATCCTGGGTTTCCAGGCATGGGCGCTGCTCCCAGGCCGCTGCAGGTGCGG
>NW_009231904.1:0-298 GCF_000690835.1 Fulmarus glacialis
GCAGTGCCATGCCCATGGTGTTGAGGGACATGGAGTGGGACCCCCCGGGGGAGGTGCCCAAGTGGGGCTGTGCCCATGGGGTAGGGATGTGTGGGGTGGGACCCCCCGGGGGATGCTGCAGGCCCCCATTGCCATACCAGTGGGGTTGGGGACATGAGGGGTGGGTGCCCCTGGGAGACAGGGCAGGCGGGGCTGTGCCCATGGAGTTGGGGGATGTGTGGGGTGGTCTCCACCAAGGGGCACGGCAGGTTGGGCCATGCTCGTGTGTTGGGACACGGGGGGTGGTCCCCACCAAAGG
>NW_009231905.1:0-322 GCF_000690835.1 Fulmarus glacialis
ACCCAGATCCCCACGATGCACAGGCAGCACCCCCCAGCCCACGGCCAAATTTATGGGCTGATGGGAGGCCTTGTCGCGCTGACGCCAGACAAATTTACTTCGCCCTCTCGAGCCCCTGCAGCTCTGGCTTTCCCCGACGGGCCAGGTCCCTGCCGGAGCTGCTCGGCTGCCCCCTGCTCTGAACTTGGGGGCTGCCAGTGCCATGCCCGTGCCCAGGGCTGGCCAGGGACCGTGCGGGACAGCCGGGAGGCCCAGGGCTCCTGGGGTGCTGCAGGCGGGTGGACGGGATGCAGGCTGTGGGGATGCATGTGGGAACAGCGGG
>NW_009231905.1:634-956 GCF_000690835.1 Fulmarus glacialis
CCCGGATAAAGTCCCGCGTCAGCTGCAGATGAAAATAAAAATGCTAACGTGGGGGGATTTATCATATCTCAGCCCATCGCTTCCTGCTCGTCAGAGCTCTCGCTGGAGGCACCGGGACGGTTGTGGGACTTTGAAGCTGCTGTGGGGGATTTCTGCTGCTGGACCTCGGCCGGGCGCGCACCTCCGGAGCGGGGGAGACGCCCCAGCGGAGGGCTGAGCTGGGGTGCGGGGGGAGCGGGGGACCTGGTATAACCCCACGTCACCCTTTACCGAGTGCTAGTAACGGGGGTGCCAAGAGATAACGGCGTGGCTGGCAGCGAGG
>NW_009231906.1:0-553 GCF_000690835.1 Fulmarus glacialis
AGGGGCTCCCCCTCCCCATGGCCCTGCACTGGCTCCAGAGCTTGTCCCCGTCCCCACGCCATGCACGGCCCCGTGGAGGACATGGTGAAGGTAAGCAGAGCCGCGGTGGGGGCACAGGGCAGGGGCTGCAGGAATAACCGAGGATTAAGAGCAAATGCCCAGATAATGAGGATCTTTGGTAAAAAGCCCATTTGTATAATTTAAATCTCTAATAGGCTTCCTGGAATACAAAGCCCTTTGTGATGCCCAATCTCATCTGGATCAGGAGCCGCTCGCTCACTAAATCTTGACTTAGCGCAGCGGGGATGCAGGGACGTTTCATAACGGAGTGGCTCCATCCCATGTCCCCATGTCCCCACATCCTCATGTCCCGGTGATGCCCACGCTGCCGCCCTGAAGCACGTACAGCTCACCTTACCCAGGCAGCCAAGGTCAGGCTGTCCCCGTCCCCATGGGGCACATGTGTGTTGGCACCTGGACACGTGTGTCCAGCAGTGCTGTGACACGGAGCTGGGATGTGATTCGGGGCAGTTTAGGCCCCAGCGGGTCCCCA
>NW_009231906.1:784-1005 GCF_000690835.1 Fulmarus glacialis
CCCCGTGCCGGGAGTGTGGCGGGGCTCCCCGAGCCGTGGTGCGGACAGCCCACGGCCAGGGTCTGCCCCAGCTCATCCTGCCCGGGGGTTTGGGGCCACTGGCTGAGCTCTGCAGGGTGGCCAGGACATGCCAGGGCTGGCTGGGGGCCCCCACTGATTCCCACCATGGGGGTCGAGGGCTGCGAAGGTGATGCCACCATCCCGGGCAGCTCATGGCCCCG
>NW_009231907.1:0-532 GCF_000690835.1 Fulmarus glacialis
ACCCGCCGGCAGGACGAGGTCTCCCCGGAGCAGGGGAGCGGGGGGCCGGGCGGTGCGCCCCGCGGCTGGCACCCCTGCCCAGGACCCAAACCTGCTCCTGTTCACGTGTCTGCAGCCACACGGGCTTCAGCACTCGGGTCAAGGGGCAGAACCTGGCCGGCCCTAGACCTCTGACAGTCCCTGCCATGGGGAAGCCTTTGCCTGTTTAAACAGCAAAGACAAACTAAAGAAATCCAAGCCAGCCACCTACTGCTCCTCCCTGGAAATTCATAGAAGCATCGTCGGCCTGGCCTTCCTTTCTACAAAGAATGGCATGAGAAACACTAGTGATAAAATATGGTGGATACTTTGTTGGTGAAAAAAAATCATAAATCAGTATGAGAAGCACACTTGAAACAGTATTTTAGAAGAATATGTCAGATACACTGGCCAGCCATTAAATTTCACAAGTTCAGCTGAAGAACTTCAGGAGATTGCTGGCATTGCCTGAAAGGGAGAGGAAAATTATAAACACATGCTAGGGGCTCCGAGA
>NW_009231907.1:544-860 GCF_000690835.1 Fulmarus glacialis
GATAATCCTTATCGCTATTCAAGATATAACCAAATAGCCACAATAAAGAATTCCATTCACCTGCCTGGAGAATGACTGACTGTAACCTTTAATGCCAGCAAGATTAAAAACATTTCTTTAGGGTGAGCGGATCAGATATTTTATGACGGCCACGGGTTTGCTCAGACCTCATCTGGCCTTCTTCAGCCCGCACTCCACCCGCCAGCTGATCTCCTCTCGTACCACTAGTCTGCAATGTTGCATAGTTGATCCCGCAGCTGCAATGGCGGAGCTCGCACCCCGCGCCAGGCGGGACCCCCGGGCGGGAGGTGGGCGC
>NW_009231908.1:0-29598 GCF_000690835.1 Fulmarus glacialis
TTTTTGTTGTCTCTCATGACGGTGGCCAGTATTACAAAAGGCAGAAACAAGGTATAATAGGCAAATGTCTAACTCATAAACTAATAAACATCCTAACTCACTAAAACTTAAGGCATATTCATTACTTCAAGCATGTTGAACAACTCAATTACTTGTTTTTTAAAGGATACTGGATATTACGATCACTTTCATACCTTTCCACCTGCCCGATACTCTCCTTCAACAGTTAAGTCTTTTGGGCCTGGGGCAGCTCAGGATCCAAGGGGGAGAAAAAAATCTCACATATAATAATTCCAACCTTTTAAGTTCTACTCTCTGCTAAGGTCTTAAGAAGATTTATATAAAGCCTACAAGTTGTTCCCAGTTCAGGTCCTTGGCAGCATACTTTAATTTTAAAGCTGTGCATTTTTTTTGGTTTATCAGCTGGGCTGGGAGGGCAGAAATAGTGACTGACTTCTTAAACTCCTGCTTCTGCGCTTCTCTGTCAGAATTATACCCAGCTCCTCAGCCTTCTCGAGAATCATCTGCTTCATTTCGTGACAAACCTTAGCCTTGCTTTCTCTCCGGCTAATCCCCTGTCTTTCTTCTTTCACATATCCCTAATGCTCTTAGGAACCCTTCTCAACCTCACAAATCTCACTAAAAGCTAGAAGTAGCCCATAGTGAGAACCCTGTTTTCATATTCATCCTTATCGCCAAAGGTGCCAATCTCTTGAGCTAGCATTGTGCTGACAGAGCTATTAAGAGTCTTTGAGTGGAATTTTCACTTGCAAAAATTTTGTTTAAAAAAAGATTTTAATAAAAATGTGATTGAGAACATTTTACAGCACAAACTAGAAGAAACAGCCATAAAAGGGTCATGTTTTGAGCCACTCCTTTTCACTTTTCAATGCCTCCAACGTAAGATTTCAGTAGTTTATTCCAAACTGATTTATATTGGAAAGATTATTGTTTATCAGTCAAGTTTTGGGCTGGTTTTTTTTTTATATATATATGTATTTCCTTTCCTTCACTTGCCCATTTTGTTTGTCCTTCTCAACTTACAAAGTGCCAGCACATCAAACTTCCAACTGGACATCATATGTATCTAATGGGAGAATTAAGGTGACCTCACATGGAAATGTGTGCTGCTACATAATAAGTCTTACTGTTGACACTACACAGTATTCTAGTTGTTGGGCATTAACACCATCATCTCCAGATGCAAGAGACACTCTCTGGCTTCAAAAAGCACTTCAACAGATTGCTGTTAAAGGAGTCACCAGAGGGTGGTTTTCCCTTAGTTTTACCAGGTATGTCTTTTCCATATCTCTTAGCATAAAAACTTCTGTGTTGCCACTGTTTCTCTGCTGGACTTTCATGCAAAGCACATTTGAAAAATCAGCAGCTGTTTTTTGTTATTGCTATTTTAAACCTGGATTTTTCTCTAACTCATTTTCTAGTATGGCCCAAGAAAGAGTAGCAGTGCCTCAGGCAGGGATGCAAGACTTTTCATATTGACTTGGCTGATAGAGAAAGTGCTCCTAAACACTTTCACAAAGTGAAACTGAACAGGTCTTGTAGCTAGGACAGATATGGAAAACTGTATATTAAAATATTGTTTTGCAATGTAAGTCATTAGCTAATAACTACTTCTATAGATATAGTCTACCATGCCACAAGCCAAAGGCTTTTTCTTCTACTGGCCAGCTCCTCTACAGTGTGATGCTGTGGGTTTCAGCATTCAATCTCAGAAGTCAATAAATTCAGATGCAAAAATAATGGTTTCATTTTTAAGCTCATTACTGCCATAAAAAAAATCTTTCAGAAGACTCAGCAAAACCTGGTTTCCAGTCAGGACCCAAAATAAACAATATTCTGGATTGAGCTGGGTGTCCTGAAAGTTTGATATATTGCTTCAGCATCATGTTTACCTCTTGTATCTTAAAGGAGTTGTGATCCAGAAATTTCCCTTTTTACCTTGGTATTTATTCTCCCGTAGTCTGTCAGACTCTGTTTACTTACAGCCACTTTTTCATGGATTATCCTCAGGTTAAGTGCTGTTTTTTTCTTGCAGAATATCATGCAGTTCAGTAGTTTGTCAGTCCTTGAAAAATAATTGTTCAATTGTCTGTTAACTGAGAGGGATTTTCTACCTGTCAACATACTAGACTTACTGGGATAATGTGTTGACAATGTACTTTTGAAGCAATGCATGCTCTCAGTTTTTTGCCCCTTCTCAGCAGGCTGACTTTGTACTTGTTTGCATCTAATTCTCCCTAGAAACTCTTTCCAAAGAAAAGTGATATCTGACAAAGCATTTCCATGTCTAAAGAGATCATGAAACTGAGATAAGTGCAGATGTGACAGCCACCATACTGCCAGATACTGGGAACAGAGCCAGGGTACTCACAGGCTAAAAGCAAAAATTTCTACAACTTTTACTGAAGTGTAAAGTTGCATATGCAGGATGTTGCAGAATTATATCCCTTGTGAACTGGGCACAGAGGTGAGTACATAACACTGTCATTTTGAGAGATGAAAAATCTCACCCCATGTGTTTGATAATATATTGCTAGCGCAGGATACTGAATGAGGGTGCCATAAGATATCATGCAGTCGGTCAGCCTGTTGGGCTGCATGAACAGACTCTAAGAAGCTCTAAACCTTTTCACCTCCA
Organism: Fulmarus glacialis; assembly: GCF_000690835.1. NCBI lineage: Eukaryota > Metazoa > Chordata > Aves > Procellariiformes > Procellariidae > Fulmarus > Fulmarus glacialis. The sequence goes on from NW_009231908.1 coordinate 2,660, forward strand.
AGTGCTCAGAAAAAAATCATATTTCTCTGTTTAATAAAATACATGCATATCTGGACAATCATATGTATTTTCCCCTTTCCTCTTAAAAAATAAATTGGCTATTCTCTTTCAAGAGACATTAGTATGCTTCTTTCTCCTGCTGCAAAAAGCTTGCTTCTCTCTTCCAGAATACTGCTTTCCTGGGTTTTTTTGATGAGCATTTTCTTAAAAGAGTCCTATGATTTTGCTGTACCATGCCATGTTCCTTGTCACTCTCCTTAAAGCTACCAGGTAATACAACAGCATCCTTATTAAGATAAACAAGCGATATTAGAAAGAACTTTTTTCTAGTCATTTGAACACAAATGTTAATGTCCAGCTATTGCTAGCTGCCTGAAAGCCATATGATAAAATCTATACCACTAAAAGTCAAAAACTTATTCTAAAGTGCCAGCAGAATACTGTCAAAGCAATATGCTTTCAGTAGCCTGGGAACCTCAAAAGAAAAAAAGAAAAAATTCTATTGATTTTTGCAAGTTTATCAGACCAAAACCTTGTATCAGCATGTGTACAATACACATCAGTACACAACTATCAAAACCATAGGATGCTTTAATGATGCTCATAGACCCAGCTGGGTAGTTGACTCTCATTTGCATTTAAGTTATCATCTCATTTATTTGGAAAAATGAAAGATACTGCCTCAACTCCAAGGCTGACTGAGCAGAAATAGGTACCCTACACACATCGTGTGGGACGTAAGTAGCTGTGTTGTAGATAGAGGAAAATGAAGTAAATCAGATGACTTGAGATGGTAGTGGTTTACAAGTTTCGCATGCAAGATTCTTTTACATGCTACAAAGGATATATACACTATGCCACTATTATGTATCTGTGTATATCTATTACACTATAACTTATTTCATGTCTTTAAGACATAGTTAAAGGAACTTCCAGTTTGATTCCACTTTAAATATACCAACATGGAGCTCAGAAACCTAAGTATTCAAACTGTGACACACTGGGGAACAGAGATCCACACATGTGATGGCAGCATGGGAGAGGTAAATTAGAGAAACAGTGGCTGTTGCAATCTCTGAAGTTTCTATTTGATCAACATCAATGTAGCAGATGATCCATAACAACCTGTCTTTTATCAATAACAACATCCTTCACCTTTGCCTCCAGAAAAAGAACGGTATCTGCTTAGGATTACAAAATCTTTGGAGAAAGACTGCTTGTACCACTTTCTGGAAGACAGATGTTGGATGCCCAGTCTGTCACATACCTGTCCATGTTAGATACCTTGGAGAAAGGACTGTGTCTTCCCTGATGTTTTGCACTACAGCAAGGTGATAATGGATGGAAAATTAAAACGTTAACAAACTTGGATGCAATAGCTGAAAGTATCTTCTCTGCTGTGGAAAGGATTTTGAGATCTGCCAGATCAGAAGGTATAAAAGAATTATTTTAATTTGGGTAAGTACATCCTCACCAAATTGGAACTCCCAATAGGGATTGTTTTCGAAAAAAAGAAGGAGGGAAAACACAAGCCTCCAGACAGAGCTAGCAAGAAGTCACTTTCCAAACACCCAAGTAAGAATAGTAGGATTTTTCAGTAGGAAACCTAGCACAGCAATAACTCCCTCAAACATAGCTGAGAAATAAGGACGGAGAAAAGTGCTGTCTCTCTCTCTGCAGTAGCAGTCAGAACTAGCTTATCACTGACTCAGCTTAACTGAGGGAAGCATAGCACAGCATTACCCACCTTTCATTGTATGGGGAAGTAGAAGTCTGCCATGGCAGGATGCCTCCTTAAACTCCCTGTGGTATGGTGTGACTCCACTCACGTTCCTACTCCCTGTGTCTTACAAATAAAAGTAAGAATCTAGTCCTGATCAAAATTCATCCTCAGCTGCTGTTTTTTTCTAAATGTCTGCATGGTCTTTTTAGTGTTTGGAACGGTAGCCAGTCTTTGGTGTCACTTTACAGACACGAGAGCTTTCCATCTTGCTTCAACAGCCTGTAGGGAATCAGTGTTGTATTACCAATGAGTTATATTTTAAGATAGGTCTACTCTAAGCAAATTTCCTAGTAAGGCATTCCATCTAGCTGTATCTTGGTATAGTCAAATATGTATCCTATGCAATGCTTTCATCTAAGCATCTGTCTTCTCCTGGAGAGGACAGGGAACATCTTTTTTGAATTGCGAGTGTTTCTTCAGCCTGTGAACACTTTGCCATTCTGTCTGCAGCCTGAAGAAGCGCTAAGTAGTGAGCACTGGTGGTGAGTCCATTGCTCTTCATCGTCTTTTGGGAGTGGAGCATCACTCAGGTGCACTCACTAAGGTCTCTCTGGAATTGATGACAAGCCCTGTGCAGTCAGACTTAATGAGTCAATTAGAGTATCTGAACAGGCAGCACAGTTCTGAGATGCCGGAACTTGTCCCTGTCTCGTTACAATTTGGTTGAGAATAGCCTCTGATGCGAAGTAATTAATTTCCAGATTCATGTTGCTGCACTACCTGACAGCTTTCTCCTGTTTTTTTCTGAAATGGCTTGACTCAGAGGGACAAATGCCACTCGATAAAGTGGCAACTGGTTGTTTATAGGTAGCAGTTTCTACAGAAACGCTACCTCTTTCCTCTGATTTTCTTTGCATGCTTTGGATAAAGAAGGATTGATCAAAGGTCTGGCACAACAATCATTTGGGTGGTGCTCTCAACATAGAGCAGACAGCCAATCCCTGAAACATGCTCAGCTCCTTAGTTAATCACAAGCGAAAGTTGTCTCACATGAATGCCACCTATGAGGTTATAAAGGAAACTAAATGAAAATTGCATTCCTCTCCCTATGGCAGCAAAGAGGGGTGGGGAAGGAAGGTTTCATTGGATCAGCCTGATAGTCATTCCATGAAAAAGTGTATTTTGTGAATAAATATTACCCCACCACCACCCTTCAAAAATGCATATATTTCTACTTAGAAGACATGAGATGATCAAGAACGTTGTCTTCATTTAAAGCTTTCCCAGGCATTTCAAAGGCAGCTGGCCACCACTGCTGCACCTTGCATTCTTCCCTGGTGTCTTCAGCATACCAACTTGTATGCTCCTGCAGCCTGTAGAGCTGAGCAAACTTCTGTTCTGATACTTAGGGTATTTGTAATTTTTAGGGAATTGGGCTTTTTTTTTTTTTTTTTTTTTTGTTGAGAGGGTGGGAGCATAAAAACTGGCCAAAGGAGTTTCCCTTTTAAAAATCACGGGGACCTGCCTTATATGAAAAGCAGAGTTATGAGAGTAATAGAAGTTCTGCTAGGCAAATGATTTTGTTCTTCACATTTGTTTTTGCTCTAGTACCAACAAAGACCCCCAGTTTTGAAGTTACCTGAAGAACCCACCCACAGCTTTTAAAAAGCAAAAATAAAATCATTTTAGGTTGATTGAACTATTTCACTTCCAAGAAACCAAGGTGTACACTGAGTTTTAACTGATACTCTGTAAAGCAATTTGAAATGAAAGGTCATTTTGACCTAAATACTTTTATTGTTATGGCCTTTAAGAGCAAACCAAAACACAATGTTTCAACAGCATTGGGAAAATACAGAAGTAGTCATGGAAGAATGGATTTACTGTACTTTTAATACTTTTGTCAGCTGAAGAAGTACAAAACATTATTAAGAAGTAAAGTTTAGTATACTTTTTCATCAAAAGTCTTTATTCTTTTAATGTATCATTTTACATTTATGCTGAGGAGAGTCTACTCTGAATTACTCTTTAGATGGTACCAGATGTGTAAACCCAGCATAGACACTGTTCAGTGTCTGTTTTGAGAGGGATGGATTGGGGATGGTAAGCTCCAGTTTAGCTCTTTACTTCATTTGTCTTTCATTTATTGTGAAGTCCTGCTCATCTATGACCATACAAAAGTACTATTGCAAAATCAATCTTTCTTACGGCTTTAAAATACCTTCTTCACTGGTGAACTTATATTTGCACCTCAGAGATAGTAACACGTGTTGTAGAATACTTCTGAGACCCAGGATATTTGTCTGCATGTGTAAAACTTCTACCTTAGAATCAATACAATTAATAATAAATCTTTATTGACATTAGGTAACAAATTACATGTAACTGAAGGTTTTAAACAAGATCGTATATACATTTAATGACAGGAATGTGACAACTTTCTTTTTGTCTGATGTCTTTATCACAGTTTCTAGTGATATTGCATCAAGGCTTATTTTTAAAAGTTGCCATTTAATTTCAGCCTGACAACATAATGGCATTCATAAAGCATCTCTCAGGGCTGCTGAATCAGCAGAGGCAACACTTGATATGATATGTATGCTGAAGCTTGAGGGTGCATAATAAACATGAGAGCTTCATGCCCTGAAATAATATGAACACAGCACATAAACTGCACTAGAAACATGTTTTCTTTTGGGCTATTTTCCCAAAACACACATCAAACAATAACATGGAATATAGTGTATTAAAGTGTTATTACTTGAAGTTTAGATTTACTTTTAAGAATATATTTTCACTCAGTTTCACAGTGTGGTTTTTTTTCTTTTCCTTTTCCCCTCTATGTGATTTAATATAGCAGACTTGATTACGGTGAAAAAAAAAAACCCACCACATTTTCCTCTTTGACAAGAATATCATTCTCTTTCTAATGATGATTCTTTTCCTCATAGCACTTGCAGAGAAATTATGCACATGGGACACAAAATGCTCTAAAGTAACAATGAAGTCCTTAAAAACGCAAGCAGAAAATCACACAAGGTTACAGTGGGACACAAGTGATTCACAGTCCTTGTCCCAGCCTTCACAATGGTGTGAGTTTCCTCCTTCACAGTGCTGGGAGAACCTGCCTGCGCGTGCTGGAAGCCACAGGCACGCGGCGTGCATGCGCTCTGAGCCCTCTCTGGGGAGGGTCGGCACTGCCTGAGCTACCTTCATGATCATGAATCAGAATGTGTCTGACAGAAATAAGTCATTTTAACTGTTGCTCATTTCTCATATCAAGCCACTAACATCTGAATAGTGGCTGTCTTCTCATTTTATTTCCTTACTCTCCTTAACCTTACCACCCCACCCGATCTTCTCATAGCTCCCATACCTGAAGCTTTCCTCTCCAAGACTCAGTCTGCACACTTCAGCATTCCCTGTCAGATAACTTCCCATTCCCCTCTGATAAAAGTTACTTAATGCTTGCCTCTTCTTCGTTGTCCCTTGATTTTTAAGAGCTTGTGGTTGGGGGACCAGCACCCCTTAATAACCATTCAGTTGCGACTTCACACAGAACTTAAATACGTGCATATTCCTTCCTAATGGGTGGCTCTAACAATAGTTTGTCAGTCTATTGCTCTTCACAAGAAGTATTTTATTGAAAAGAGGGTTGAGGAGAGGAAAAAAAAAATTATCTGTTGAACAACTCTGGAGTCGACCAGTAGGAAATAAAGGCAACAAAAAAGTATTAGAGGTATTGCTAGGGAGGAAGAAAGAGGCCACAAACAATCTGAATAAGCTTCTGTGTTATTTTTCTCGTGTTCACTAGACCATACCGACAAATGCTGTTCAATGACTAAGGGTGAATTCATTTCCTGAGCAAACTATTGCCACTAGGACGGGCAGAAACATAGATTCCCTGACAACTGCAAGCGCTCTTGTAACAGATGCAGCACAGAGAGGACAAGCTTTCTTTTGCAAGTAAGTAAAAAAGCTAAATTAGTTGAGTAGAAACTAGTAAGATAATTGTAGAGCTGTCCACATTCACAACAACAAAGTCCCCAGTAGAGTGTAAATGTGTACATTGGGCCTTGCTGACAATGCTAGTCATGTCCTTTGCAGCCCTATTTCACACAGCACACCATGATTTCTTCCACAGTGCAGCCGTGCTAAGTCTAACACACACGTAGGGAAATGCAACCTCCCCCTCCATTCCTCAGTCTTCCTGTTTCATCCTCTGCTACCACCACATGTGTATTCTGTGTGTTTTACATGAGGTTTTGGCATGTAGTGGGTATCTATCATGCATCCCAAGGCACAAAGACTATTGACACCTCTGTTTTCAAAGCAGAAGCTTACACTGTTCAATCACTGCGCCTAGTCTTTTAAAATAAAAGAGGATGGTGCTGGACCATTTTCCTTGTAATCAACTCACTTTTACCTCACCTTACCACAAACTGTTACTTGGTTATTTGACTTACTGAATCCCCAAAACGTACTGTTTTATTTGAATGTGAAGCTTTATGGACTGTCATAATTATTATGGTCTCAGTATAACTGTGTGTTCAATTAGTCACTGAAAATCTATCTACATCAATGTTTGAAGAGGTATTTCCAGTGGGCTTGAAGGAAAAGGGCTAGTCAGCTTCCCTCATTCTGAAGCTCCTTGAAGAGGCTAATTACCAACGTGTCTCACCTGAGTCAAAAGCCAGTAATGAGCTCTCCCATTTATATGTTTGTACTGGATTTTGTGAACGACAAGATTCAGGGTTTCACCCTCAACACCAATCCCTGAGACTTTTCACATTGAAAAATGCTCACCAAAGAGGAAGGAGGATAGAGAGTTTTTCTCTCTCACCGCAACAGGGAGTCATACACAGGAGAAACACAGGAGATAGTCTAATAGTCTAACAGGGAAATACTGATATTATCAAAGCAAATGACAATTTCTTTTTTTTTAATTAAGAAATACAATAACTTGATCTCCTCCATGAGAAAAATAAATTTCAAGGTGAAAAATTAAATTCATTTATAAAAGCTCCACCTTGGAGAGGCATTCTATCATAGGTGCCAAAAGATAGAGTCTCTTGCATGACTAACAAATAAGTTGCCTAAAAAGGAGAGGAACATTTCCAATTATTTTAGTTCTCAATGAAAGTAGATCATACAACATCACCTTTTATAAACATTTGTAACTGTTGTCTGTTTTGGATGTTGTAAATAAATTATGCTACTTGCATTTTACTTTAGCCTGGCTAAAGATAAGAGAAATTTCAACGTAACTGGGTAGTAACAAGATACCTGCTATCTAAGACATCGATAAACCAGGCACTGGGATTCCTTAAAGTATTCTGGTTCCTCAGCACATTCTCTAGGGTATTCAAGAGTCACATAACCGATTCCTTTAGAAGCTGCACAGGGCAGGAGGAGAGATCATTTTGCAAGGGTCAGGAGGAGAAGAAGGAGGAGAGCGGTCTTCCAGTTGCAGGTGGTAACCAAGAAGGCCCTCCAGAATGCAGCGAGATGCTGGGGAGTGTGCTGGAAACAACCTGCCCCAGGGAGCATGGCCAGCACATCTCTCCAGTCTTGTCTGTTCATCGTCACGCCAAGAATAGCACACAAAGTGAAAAGGAAACCATGATGTCATTTGATGAGAACTTACAAAAAAATAACATAAACAATGACTACCAAAACATGGAAAATTGTGCGTGTGAAACACCAAAGAATTTATGAGATTCTCATGGCAGAAAGGACAGGAAGAAGTATTACAAAGAAACAAGGGCAAAAAATGTCGCTTGATTTTACCAGTGAAAATTGTTATTAGTTCTAACTCTGCAAGACTAGGACTGTAAACTGAGCAACTCTTTATACCCTTAGTATATATACTGATATGCCTAAAAGGAGCCTTGTGGTCTTGTTAGCAGATGGCAGCTCAAAAAAGAGCTATGCTGTCTTCAAATCACAGCCACTGACTGACTGGATACGGAAGTTGGAAAAGCAGAATAGATGCAACCTGCAATGTTTGGGTGATTAAATGTCTACACAGAGCTGAGATAAAAACAGCTGAATTCTCGTACTTTTTTTTTTTTTGACCTTTATGAAACCGCCACACTGTGGTGAGAGATAGCTTCATATCTTCTCAGACCAATAATCATATTAGCTTTATTTGCTCAAGAGAATATATTTACATGCCAGTATAGAACAACCAGTATTGACAACAGCTGAACTAACACATGCAGCAAAGTTTGGCAGCTGAAGGGCAAATAATTCATTAGCAAAGATGAATGGAAAAATTTTACTTTGTTGTTGTTGTTGTTGTTGTTGCCAAATAATGCCAGCTGGTCATAACAATATTGTTTATGGAATTAGAGATTTTTCTTTACTAATTCAATTTTTTGTGTGTAATTCTTTTTAATGAGAAAGTTGGGGGGGACACAATCAACATAACCTTTTGCTGTAAAAACAAGAAAATTAAGTTCCAAATTATTTCCAATGTCAGCTCACAAAAAGCTGATATTTTGGCTCATGCAGCTTTTTGGGGGTAATTTTCAGATAACAACTATACTTTTCAGAGGCTTGGGTGATATAACTGTGAAAGATGTAAGCACACACTCAGGGAGCTGATGTGGCCTGAACAGGCAGAGCATACACTGAACTCGAACCTCCTGCATTTCACGAGACCATCCTGAGTGTGGGTTTCACTCTTTTGCCTGCCATACCTTGCCCATCAAGGGGAAGCACTATATGGCCTGTATGTTTCCATGGTAAGACAAAAATGCTACCAGACAAATATCTAAGGCTCTTTCAAAAATACTTCTAGAAAGAGTTGAAATTTCTAGGAGTGCAAAAGAGATTATAACATTGGTAGAAATTTCCCTTATCTCCTCTGTGAGAACACCACTTATATCAGCCTTTACTATAGGCAACACGTAAAGGGAGGGTGGCTGGTTTTTAAGCATCCAAATAAGCAGTAGCCTGGATCCTCCAGAGACTTACCAGCCAGGAACACTAGAGCAGGCTTAAGGTGTGGACTCCTCTTGAATATTAAGCATACTTGTCCTCACTTTGAAAACAATCAGTTCAGTGCAGAAACAAACCATATTGCCAGAGTAATAAGACCACTAGAATTTACATCCTATTTATTGCAATAGCTGCAAATAGCCTCAATATGAAGTGCACCAGTTTTATTTCAAGATATTCCAAACACATTTGTTGTACTTTGAAAGTGCCGATATTCTAAATCCCTCACCACGCAAGGAAAAGAGACTTTTACGTAGTTAAACTCCCCACATAAAAATCTCTAGTAGATTTGAATGGTATATTAGAGTCAATGTTACAGGTAGCAGAGCTTGTTAAAACATAAAAGATTTTGCTTGAAAGGGAGCTCTGATGAAATATCCTTTCATCTTCAAATCAAAAGTAAATAAATAAAAAAAAAGGAAGTCAAGATGTTTTAATGATTCTGTTTTTCAAGAACAGAATCATTAAAACAAGTGGGGGTTTGGGCAATTTAAGGTGCCTATTAGAACAACAGCATTAAGAAATCTGAGTTCCCTAGGTAGGTTTGGTAATTAACTTTTGTGACAATAGTCTAAAAATAACCTTCTGTTCTCATGTACCATTTAGATTTTGTTGAACTGACATTTTCTAGTGAAATACCGTTCTTTCAGAGTTTTCAGTTGGCGCTCTGAAATAGCTCTGCCAGACCCTGTATGTGTGGTTTAAAAAGCAAAGCATGCAGCGCTGAGCTATTGTTCAATTCTCTTTCCTGTGAAGCAGCTGCTGAATTTTTCCACTTATTAATACTACAATCTGTGCAAAGGAAGTTGAAGGATTTGGTAGTCCTCCTTTTAGCATAACTCATATGCCATTCCTAATTTGGGGTGGGGGTGTACTCTTTTTTAAAAGGCTGTAATATCCATGTAAGACAAGTAGAGTCACTGTGGAAAGACATAATTGCACTCTTTTCACGAGGCACTCCACAGCACTTCACTTTAGGTGCTGACTGTACCTGGGTGCCCAGTTGCCAGTGACAGAGGAGGGGACCTTCCAGAGGGTGGCTCAGAGCCAGACCCTAATGCAAGCGCTTGTCATCGCTTGCCCTCCACTCACTGCAGTGGGAGTCAAGGGAAACAAGACGGATTACATTATCTGGCTTGCTAGGTAGCTAAACTTGGATAGTGTGAATGCTAGCACTGTAAAAACAAAGTTAAGGGGCAATTACTCTCTCCAAAAGACCCTGGAGCTCCATACTAAGACTTTGGTATCACCTTGTGAAAGTCCAGGTTTTGTGACTGTCAAATTGTTCAGCGCTGTTTTTAGGACAGGATGTAAGAGAGGCTAAAACAAGTTTTTGATGTATATCTTCTGTGGTGTAAACAAGCTTTCCCCTTCTTCCCTTTGATAGGAACAGAACAGTATTTTCATCCTTCCCAAAAGCCCCTCCACTCCTTCCTTCCCTGTCCTGATGGCTAACACTTGCTAGTAAGAAACTTTTCTCCCTTGTCTCGTATAACCAGTGTCTGAAAGTAGAGCTTCATCCTTGAGACCTAGAGGTTCAAGTTTGTGTTAGGATGCTTGGCACAGTGAAAGCATACCAGCATGCTTACATAGGAATAAGATGCCTGAATGGTTTTGGGGTAGATTGCAGAGCTTTTGGGACACTGGTCAGACTGAAATAAGTGAGTAAAACAAAAACCAATGTAGAGCTCGCTCGTGGTCTCGTTTGACTTCATGGCAGTTTCTCGATTCTATTCAAACATCAGATTTTCAAGGAAAGTTGAATGAGGAGCATTTTCATACTGCCTGTAGAATTGTTTTACAAGTCATAGCCTTGGATTTTGCCTTCCATGAATAGAATTATAACTTGGGTGAAATGTGCTGTTATGCTCACTTTAATAAGGCTTTTGTCGAGTGTGAATTCATCTGGAGGATTACCAATACTAAAACCATCTTCAAGCAGAGGACCAGCTCACGTCTCAGATCCTGATTTCTAGGCTCAGAGTTCTCTTGACACAACAGTCAAACATAGTGCCAAAGACACCTTGGGAATGCTCTTTGCTGGTTTTTAGGCTCATCCTGAGAGCCTTTGCCTGCACACACCTGACAATGAATCAGCTTTTCATTCAGCGGATGCTCCAGCAGCACTCTCTTATCCAGCAGCAAAGCCAGCTCGAGTGTTCCTTCCTTCCCCATATCCCTCTGTTCCAGCTGCTCATTTCTACTGTGCACCACTGTTTCTCTCTTCTGTGACTCTGAAAACAGCATTTTGCTGCTGGGAAGAATACACTGAGCTACACTCTCAACACAACTGCAAAAAGCACAGTGCTAGCCACAGTATTTGGTCTTGACCGTATGCAAACAGATTACCGTCAATGAATATTGTAACATGCACAAGAAAAATAACAAAAGTTGGTCACTACCTCTGTTTAGAAGTTATTTCTGTAGGCAAACAGATTTGGAGATGAAGAAAATCTGGAAGAGGACATCCCAAAGCCTGCTTGCTGGAATCAGGGAAAGGTGTTTCTCATTCCTAATCAACTTGCAATGCTTACTAGATGCTGTACTATTTGATAATCGAATGGTTATAAAGTGTTAGACTGAGATTTTCAAAGCTATGTTTGAGACTCAATCGTTCAGTTCCCACAAAGACAGAAGATGGAAGTAGTAAACCTTTGATGATTACTGCAGCATAAGCAGTCAAAGAGGCCTGTGAATGGAGAGAACAAGGCAGTAGCAGGCAATGGAGTATGATTGACCATACAACAGTGCAATAGTAATATTGATATAATTTACCAGCGGTAATTTGCGGGAAGGTGTCAACATTTAATCCAACAAACACTGTAGAAACAAGGATTCCTTATAAAGTGGCTGCACACCCATTCCTAACTGGCTTCACCATTGGCTTAACTGTCAAGAGCAGAATTTGTTTGGTAATTATTTTAAATTTGGAATTCAGCTATATGTCAGGTTGCTTAAACATTTATGATACACTTCTTCAGGTGGTAAGGCCTGAAGTAGACTTGGATGGGAACTGAATTATTAAATACTGAAGTAAGTGTTCCTGTGTAACAAATAAGTGTTTTCATAAAGTGATAGCTGTTTTCATCAGGCTTATCCATTAGAAATATTTACATATGTTTTCCAGTTTATACACAGATCAGGCTGCAATGTAAGTCAAGCTTCATATGTAGTTCCTTTTTAAAATTTTTTTTTGAGTAAACATGAGTAGGTCCAAGTCTTTCCTCATTGATTACTCGCTGCCTTTGGTGGGCTCCGATCTGGAATGAGAGCCGTAACCCCGAGCTGCCTGGTGCGCCCTGCAGCTGTTTCTCAGCCTTGAGTTTTCTCAGAAAAAATGCTCTGATGCTTTTTGCGTGAAGTACAGGTCTTCGGTGCAAAAGCGCTGCTTTGCCACTGGATGGGGCTCTCAACACACGATTGACGCTCAAAACCCGCCGTGTTCACCGCAGCCCTTCCCTCGGTCCGTCCAGGCTGCGCAGCGCTCGGCGGTGTCCGTCTGGTGTCCCTGGGAGAGGAGGGAGCGGAATCCACCTCTGCAAGCACGTAAAAACTGTGCAGGAAGAGAGCTGCTCACCTTTAGTCCTTCAAAATAAGGCTCATTTAGTGCTGTTTGTATTAGCCACATGGAAATGAGTGGGGTGATAACACTGAAAGTATGTATTGTATGTATACAAGGCCCAAAGCAATACCTTATACCTACTAATATTTAGGAAGTTAACATGAGGTCTCAACAGGCAGAACAACAAATAGCTCAGAAGTAAGAGATGTTGTACTTCTGTTCCTTCACTGTTTTTTTTTTTCTTTTTAAATATAATTTCATTTTATGTATTTGTATGGTTCTTAAAACCATAATACACGAGACCCATACAGCTTTTATTTTATCTCTAGAAGTAGGGAGATACACTTATTCCCATTTTACAGTTGCTGAACAGACACACAAAGGGAGCTTTTTGGTAAAGGTCACAGAGGAAGTTCATAACAGAAAAGCAAACAGTGTGAGCCTGCCAGGCACCGGCCTCGTGTTCGCACTATTGAAACACCCTCATTCTCAGTGGTCTTCCAAGTATTCATCTCCCACTTTAAGAGAAGTCCTCTTTTCCCCCGCTGTTGAACACCACTCGTGTTCACTGTTTGTTAAAAATAAATAAGTTGCAATTCCAGTTTGACCATATAATACTGTACGTGGAATAACTCAAAGCTGCAAATTCTGCAAATATGCTGTTCAATATACTGTGCAGGTTGAAGCTTGTGAGGGAGGAATAAACACATGAGGGAGCTGCATGGCCTGTGATGGCTTCTAACTTTAACAGGAGCAAATAGAAAGGCAGCAGAAACAATTCTGCTCTGATGCACATTTTACCTGTGGCACTTCTATTTCTCCTACTTTTGCTTTGAGCTAATATGGAAGAGCTTATTTTAGTTATTTTCTGATGAAGGTTAGGGCCCCACGGCCCTAATCTTGGTTTTTTTGTTTTTTTTTTTTTCATATGATCATGTTTCAACCTGTCTCCACTCATTTTTCCTCATATAGCCTTGCCCATTTTCTGTTACAGCAGGTTTAACACTAATAGATAGGATGCCGCATGCTCATTCTTTTTTATATTGCTAAAATTTCACTTCTATCTCTGTTGTCATCTCTGAATCTTCTTCCTTTCTCACACCTCTGCCTTAAACTGCTGCCATTTTGAAAAAAAAAGAAAAGCAAAAGAAATCTCATTTCACTAAACATAGAAATTAAAATTCGTTCCTGAAAACTTGTCTAATTAAAAACAGGAGTCAAATGGAAGACAGCTGGGTATAAGCTTTTTTCCAGCTCTCTCCATGGAGTTGATTTCACCTTGTGATTGCTCAGTAGACTTCTGTTTTCCCATTCTGCAGCCTTAAAATGCACTATCCCCTCACCACCAGTGTTGTCTTTTCTTCTAATCTGTCCTACCATAAAGAAACTTCCTGTGACAGACCTATGTACTATAGGAAGTCAGTAGACTTTGGGGCTGGAAAAGCAAACCCCCAAAAATTACATATTCATAGCAATTAGGAGCCTGAAGATAACCTGTCAGGACAGAAATATTTCCTGAGAGAAAAATTCGAGAGTCAAGGGTAGTGACTGCTTTTGGAGAGCCAAAAGACCCACTGGCAGACTGGAGAAGGTAGCCAGTATTTCCTTTACAAGAAAAGAAACTAGAAAAAGCTTCAGCTTCCAAAGTTGTTTTAGGTTTTGGCTTCCAGTAATTCAGCTTCAACAACCAAAATACATTTGCTTTGGGAAAATACCATCATTCCAGTTCATAGAAATGGACTGCCCAAGACCTGAGGGCAGCCTGGGCACCCACAGCCACACTGCAGCAGAGCTGCCAGCGCACTGTGTTGTTTGGGGACAAACACAGGGACTGGGTCTTCTCAGCCAAGGAAAATGGTAGCTGAACTGTGGTTAGCCAACAGAGTTGATAAGCAACATCTCTTTACCAAGTCAACCCTCAAAAAAACTGGCAGTCGACAACCATGATTAGTCACTCCCCCTCCCAGTTCTCGAGTGCTGTGGAAATTAATTCTGTGGTCATAGACCCATCGCTTTAGGCAGTGGTTAATATAATCCCTTAAAATATAATTCCTTCCACAGACTTTCTTGGCTCCTCCACGACGAAAGCTAGGTTTTTCTGGTCTGCTTAAATTCTTCTTAGAAGCCTCATACAGAAGCTCACTATGGCTTGAAACTTATTTCTGATGTTCAAACTGAACTCATGAATGGCTGTTGTATAGGCAGTGTTTTGTACCATTCTTGCCTCAGCATGGACACCTGTTAATAACTTACCATTAATTAAACAGCTTCCTTTTAACGTAAACTTACTGCTTTCTTGCCTAGCAGAAGTTCATTACTCACTTAATTTCTCTGCTAACACCCAGTAGGTCCAAGTTGGTTAAAATTTTCCACATGACTGAAGTCTTTGATACAGTGCAAAGACTGTTTGAAACAATCATTGCTGGATCATCGGTAATATGAAATTAGTTGCACAAAACCTACTTCTGGTCAATCCAATATTCTAATTAACCCATTTCCAAGGAGTTCTTTCTTTAGCTCTTTTTTTCCCCCAGAAGTGCTGCATACGATCGATACCAGAATAACAGTCTGGTATTTGGCCGGACTTATTTCCCCTTTCTTAAAGGTAGTTATTACATTTGCTATTTTCTGACTCAGATTTATTGAAAACCCTCCTGCCAGCTTTGTGTGCCAGCTGCTTCAGGTTTCTGTGGTAGAGGTTACCTGATACATCCCCACTAAATGCAGTGTGTGGACCTCTGAATTTTGCTTCTTCCTCAGGCTGATCATTTCTGTTTCCACACCCTCCTTTTAGCTAGCCATCCTGCCTTATCAAAACATCCTCTTACTGAAAACCAAGCCAATGTTTTTGCTTATTTATAGGAAATAGTCACTGGGCTCAAGTTAGGGACTGTACTCACTGCGTACAACATTTCCCCCCTTCACTCTTAAAAAGTTACAGGGTTCCAGGCCTGTTATGACTTCTTCTGTTTTCATTGGCAATAGAAAGGTGAAAAGTTCCTTGTAAAAGGGAATATTGGATTTCTGAAGGTTTTGAGTAGTGTTGCCTAGCTATAAATATAAATAAATAAATGCTCACAACTATTCACTGAAAAATAATTAGATCAAATGGCTTATTCAGCCACATCAAAACTCTGCCATGACTTGTGTCAGTGGATCACGTACACTGCTCGGCAGAGCAGAATTTGATATCTGAAGGATGCATTTTTAGTGGCAGAGTGTTTGGAATGGTTCAATTACGAACAGTACTTTCCAAGGATACAACCGCTCAGTGTAATGATTTCATCTGTTTCCTTGGGGGAATTATGTGATGAATCCACACAGAGCATCTGATTGCATTTACCACCTGCAGGTGTTTTTAAAGTCCTTTCTTGGTTTTAGGAACTTTAGAGCTTCACATACCCAATGGGTTTTAGAAAGTGTAGTAAATTATTTCTCATGTGTGGATATTACTATACCAAAGTCTATTGGTATATCAACTGGCATATCAATTTTGTACGTAGTTTACTATAGAGCTATACCAATAAAGAAATATATTTCTACTCTGGATGTATTATTATAAGAGAACGCTGAGTTTCTAAATGAGCCCAAACCTACTTTTTAAATAGAGTCTGTGGAACCAGCCGTATGGTAATAAACCTCTCTGCAGAATATTTTGGGCTTTCTAAGGATTCCGTAACACATTTTGAAAAAGGTTTATTTGCACTTGTGCATCATGTCTGCTCACATTTAAGTGAAGGAAGATCTTTCCTTGGTACTACAAGATACATTTCCATCTGTTACCACACACTCAAACTATTATACATTATGCAGTCAAGAAGTAGAGCCCCATTCCAACATGTTACACTTTTACATTAGGCTATGGTCTTTGAGCACAAGCATTCCCTCAGTTTTAAGATCTGTGACTTAACTTGTTTACTTAGGAGACCTCTGCTTAGTTAAGGAACAAAGAATACGAGCACGACAAACTCTCATGGACTTGTTATTTTAATAATCATTAGGATGTCTTGTGTGCCTACAAACGAAGACAGATACTTTAAAACTAAGCCACTGATTAAATCCCTGCAGGTGGTGTGGTAGGAAACTTCTTTTTGCAGACTTCTGCACAGGCTGTAGAAGTAGCTGAACAGGTCTTCACAAGAAAAAATGAGTACGCTTTTGAACACTGGCCTCCTTTTATTTTGACTTCTTTCAGACAGTATCCCTATGATAGGGCAGATTGTAAAAATGCAACCGCAAAGCAGCACAGAAACATCTAGACAATCTGAACATTACAGAACCTTTCTAGATCATCAGTCTGGCAATATGTTTTAGACCCCTCTAGGGAACTTCAAGAACTGTAGTCCTCCAAAGACAGAACAGGTCTCTCGTAAGGATGGCATCTATTTTAGAGCACTTTTAAAAGAAATGCTTATAAACTTGAGCATTATGAAATACCGCAGGAAGAGAATTGTGATGAGCAGTCTATATTCCCCTCAAGCTGTTTATTGCAAGAGAGGCACTAAAATAGCTGTGACTATGGCTTGCTCTGCTACTAAGCAATGAATGCAGTTCTTGAATTGCTAGATTCTGCAAATATGAATTCTCAAATTACCAACTAAGCTTTATTCCATTTTTCTAAAAAGAGCAATTCTGACAGAATATTTCTACCCATCAGACTTTCAAAGTGTCATTCATGTGCAGGAGTGTACTAGGTACTTCACGAAAATTACAATTATTAAAAGTCTCCTTTAATCATGCTTTTATAATGGATTATCTTATATGGTATATTTTCATTAGTTATTGCATTACATGTTGAAGATGTTTAGGTATTTCAATTCATTCTTTCTTCTCATTCGGGAATGGCAAAGAGTGGAAGTGAGAAAAGCGGGCTTATGTATCTCTCCCCTCTCCGTAACACAGACAGAGCTACAGGAAACCTGTACCTTGATATAGGCATCCGCCTGGCTCACACAAACATGTTCCAGCGTCTTAAGTGCAGTCAGTCAGCCTGAATGCAGTAAACCCCTACACAAGCATGGGACTGACATGTTCTGACACCAGGGGAGAAAAACCCACTCTGAAAGCTGAATAGGAATGAGAGTAGGTTCCTGCATATCCCACCAGGGATTCTCCACGTACTTTAAATCACCTTTTCCCTCTCATGTCCGTGTTTGCTTTCACCTGTGTGTCACAGAGGAGCACCTATAGGGCCATTGACTTCCTCTCTTGGATGGGAGTGTTAAAAAGAACAGGATGAGAGTATTAAAAAGAACAGGGAAATCGGTTCCAGCTCTCTCTCTCCAAGTTCCTCTCTAAATCTGGTTAATTGTATTAGTGTGTAAACTGGAGATGGCTTTGTTTTACCGAAAACAAAGGTGAGCAGATTCTGTGTGGAGATATGATATCTGCTACATCAACAAGCAAACTGCTTTAACTACTTCATGGCTACATTCATATTTCATTTTCTTTCATCATGGTACATCTCCGCGGGATGAGCTGATCCAGTCACAGAAACTGGACCTCAGCTTGGCTCCAACTCCTTTTTCTAGCAGCCTGTGAGGCTACGGTGGTACCTCCAAGCCTTAAGGAGCAGGTCATGTGCCTGTGAAATACAAGTGTCTCAAAGTCCCATGCCCCCTGCCATGGGCACAGAAATGGCAGCTTGTACTGTCAGTTCAAAAAAAAAAAAAAAAAAAAACCACACCCAACCGCAAAAAAGGCATGTTAGGAGCCTCTTAGGGCAATGTATGAAGCCTGGCAGCTTTTCACTGTCTTCTCCAAAGCAGAGTTTGGAATCTGGTCTTGATGGACTGACACAGCTGAGAGAGATCGAGGATGCCAAAGTACAGGCATCTGCATCTGATTTTAACCACAAAAAGCAGTCTAAAATGACAACGGAGAGAAAGAAGACCTTTTAGGACATGATTTACGTCATCCTAAAGATGTGGGGGTTGCTGACTAAAAAAGGAGTAAGGATGACTTATCTTCAGATGCACACAAAACACTGTAGTTGTCTAAAGTTAGTGAAGACTAATCCCCCTTAATTTCTTATACTTTTATGAAAGCTGGGGGCTAAACAGAGGAGACACAAAGCTGACTTTCCCACAGATAGAAAAGCAGCAGCATAAGGTCAACAGTCATCGACTGATGAGTTGAAAGCCTGGGTTATGGCCAGGGTTCACTACTACTTCTGCTACATGGCTTTTTTAAGTGTACACTTACAACGAGTGGCCCCAGCCTCAGCAGTCAAACTTACTTTTTTTTCTTTTTAAAATAAAGTCAAATTGGGAATATAATACACTAATTACACTTCTCCCCTCAAATTATTTTCAGTAGCACTCAGACCTTTAATCATGATCTGTAAGAACTACGGGACCATAAAATGCTTTCTACTTACTGAGCTGTATCAAGCTATGTTTATTTTATTTTTATATTTCCCAAGAGGTGCTATAGTGGTTTATTATCTCCTTCTGTAGCAGTAGCTGATTTGTCCACTGCTAATTCCAGTTTCTACAGTCCAATAGCTATGACCACATAAGCTAAGTAGTTTCAGAATAAAGTTAACTATTAAAATGCAGCTCATGTTATGTCATAAAGATAATGGGGCAGAATTCAATCTTGGTTCTTTATTTCCACACAATATATTCCATATTTCTAAAATTCTTGTTCTTGCCCTGACCTAGCTTGCTGCATGGAACCAATCTATATATGAGCTATAAAACATACCAATTTGTCTACAAAATGAGCAAGATATTCTTAAACTTTTTTTCCTCCCAGCGAGATAATCTCATATATCTAAATAAATATCATCCATGTAATAGAGACTGAATTAGAAAGTTTAATAACACTACATTAGGACAACATATTGATATTAAATGTATTAGCCAAGTGATTCAAAGTTCTTACCACTCCACTCTGTATTCAACATTCATCTTTCATCATGAGGCTTCACATATTCTTAAGTAACAATTTTTAGTCCGAGTTTCCTCCAAAACTGAAATTCTCTTAGATCCTCACTCCAAGCTCTTGTTTCACCCGCTCACATACAGGTGTGTGTTCCTCTTAAGTGAGTGCTAATAAACAGATTTGCTCGAATTGTCAGATGAAGTCAATGCAAGAGGTTCAACTGGTTCCTAGAATTTAGCACAGAATTATGCACAGACTCGTGTAAGCAAAGTCAGCTCATGCACAAGATCAAGGCCTTAAAACGTGTGCATTTCTGGAAAGAACAAGGGTATTATTTGTTTAAAAGGCTAATAAAAGTAACAGTTTAAACTCTCAACCACAAAAGGTTTTACATTACACATGGTAACAGTATAAACAGGCAATAAAATATATGAAGGGCAAAAGATAATGGGAAGTTGTGATACTTTTTTGTTGTCTGCTTGTGGTGGCATGGGTCTGAGACAGGAAGAGGGAACTCCAGCACTAGGTGACACCAGCCTTCACAAAAAAGGTCTTTGTTGGAAAACACTTTCAAGCCCCTGCTACACTTTAACATATTTCAAATAGAAAACCCTCCCAAAATGCACACAATGCTTTGTTTAATCTGTCCATCTCAGATGACAGGTGAGAGAAGCATCCCTACATCACAGTTCACCTTTTTCAACAGCCCACCAAGGCTTAACAGTAAAGGAAGAATAATGTGTGTTCAACAAATCTTAAGGTCAAACATTTAGCTAAGGATTAGGAAAAAAGTTTACAAGCAAAGATACATATAAAAGCAGTTTCACCTCAATTTAACAGTACATTTTGTGTACTCTCATCTGTGAGAAGCCGTCAGAGAAGGGAAGACTCAGGTTACACACCTTGACCTCTTTCTGGATGATGTCCTCAGTTTTACAACTCTTTTCTTCACCCCAAACTATTTCAATATCTTTGTGATTAAAAACTAAATTACAAATGTAAATGCCCCTGCACTTCTCCAAAATCAACAGGTTTACAGCTTAATCTGCAATTTCTGTCCTTATTATTATACTTAATCTGCTGGATGAATATAATATGCAGGCTATTGCAAACATTATTAATGACTTGGGTTTCTCCAGAGTTTAAGTCTAAACTTTTCCCTTCCTGCCTACACTCTTCATTTTTGTTACAAACACGTCCTTGAGAACATGAAACATGATACCAGCTACATGCATATTTTGTGGAGCTCAGCATCTTCAGTACATTATCGGTTTCCTGCCATAGCCGCACACAACAATACACAATGCACTTTGTGACATAGCATTTTCTCCAACCCCCTTTCCAAACAGGCACTGTAATTTTTAGGCATCTGTTGTCAGACACAGTGAAAAGAATTAGCTATTATGAGTTATTTGTTACTTATACACCTAAGTTGTTTTTCCCCCATTGTTTAGCGTGAAGACTTTTTCAGAGTCCTCCTGAATTTTTTGACTGACATGAATTATATTCCTCTAGATCATGCAAAACAGATAGAAGGTGTGATAGGGAACACCAGGGGAAATAAAATGAATTTCGTTCCTTTCACCCCCTATTTCTCCTTGTAATCTCATCACAGCCAACCATAATAGTAAAATTTTATTTCATGGGGAATTAAACATGAGCTATTCTACACAAAGCACAATCTAAGCTGAAGAACTTGCCAACATTACCTGAAGTCTGGAGTGGCTGAGTTTCTTTGACGGTTCAAGTAATATTATGGAACTATTATTGTAAATGCCTAATTGATTAAAATGCTGGTTTCACCTACATCTAATGCTGTGATAGTCAAACCAGCTCCTTTAAAGTGGTCCCAAAATCTGTGGTACAATTTCAATTAGTAGGGATAAGCCTGACCAGTTAAGGAGTGACCCAAATGAAGCTTTTGCAGAAATTTAAAAAAAAAAAAACGTGCCTTTTTTTTTTCTTCTAAGTTAAAGAATTTCTGAAATTCATCTGCTCAGTATTCACCCTTGTATTTCATAATATCTAGGTATACACTGCATGACAGTAGGTAATGGTATAGTACATCACAATGAAGAAATTAATCACTAAGTAAAAGAGTGCCAATAGACATAAGTGAAACACAAACAAAACATTATTGCAATTCGTGTGTTTATAAGCTTGTGTAGCCTATGAAATCAGTTCACATCTTTTATCATGAAAACTAACTTCTAATAGTGGATAAGATGGATCATATACGATTGTGAATCAGCACCTCAGGATGGAAACCAGTAACTACCTCTTCTCCCTCAGATTCTTGCTTCAGAGCTTATAGGTCTCCCTAAAAGACTGCAGTTTTAAACAACTGAAAAAGCTAGGGTAAATCTAACAACACTATTTGTATATTTAAAATTTAGCAATCTCCTCAAGATCTTTGATGGAGTAAAACCATCCATTCAGCAAAAGCATGAAGTATCAGATGTCCAGCAACCTACCTTCCAACTGGTCAACATTTGGCTGATCAACTCCTGTCATTTTAACTAACTTCAAAAGGTGCTGCCTACAAAAACATCAACCTGTAAGCTTTGAGCTGTAAAAAAATTATTTTATTATATGCCAATTTCAGTAACATCACAGTTCCAACACATCTTAGTAGAATTTGATATAACAGGTTTCCAAAGCTCAGTAGTACTAAAAGCAAGGCAGAGAGTTAGGGAAGATATCAACAGAAGAGTTGAGTAACTTGAGTGGGTTGTAGGACATACGCTACATAGCCATCTTCTAATTCCATATCTATTTCCTCATCCTTAGAGAACATTGACCTACGTGATTCACTGAATAAAAATAAAAATCCTCTGAGCCTGGCTACTTCCCTGTCTTATGGAGGTGAGCTCCCGCCGCAGTCATTTCCTTAAAAAAGATGCTAACGATGTCTCTCTTTTGCTGTCTCTCCTTTTTAATTACACCCTCATAGTATGTGTAAAAATGTAGCATCTTTGGAACCTGTACCATCAGGCCAAACATACAGCAAATTTGTAAATGGTTGCAAACTGGGAAAGAAAGAGGAAGACCAGAGACTGACAATGTAAATGTCTAACTCTGATTTCCTTTAGAAAACGGACTAAAAGTATCAGAAGAGAAGGTAAAAACAGAGGTAGTTAAAGATGAACCAATTTACCCAATAATGCTTCATATCAGTAAAAGGATTGATTCTATGATTGTGCTGAAAGATCCTCGTCCATACTGAACCTACTTTGGGCAAGGCTATACACCAAGTGCACAGGAAGACTTTCTGGGTTTTTTTACATTGACTTGTATTAGTATCTTGAAAGAAAAGAAAAGGAAAAGGAATTGGGAATTTCTATTTCTGCCTGTTCTCCAGAGAGTTCAGTTAACAGTTAAAAAACCCTGTAAAACAAAACCAAGAAAAAACACACCAAAGAAAACACAAGACCTAAAACACAGTACAGCAAGCATCCATACTAGGTGAGTTTTCCCATGCTCATAATCGTGATATAATGCAGCTTTTCTCCTTCCATATTTTATGGCTGCTTGTTAGCTTTTCTTTTTAAGAGATATCTAGAGGAAAAACTCCTTTGAAAATTCTCTCATTTGTATGCTTTGGCAACTGAAAGAAGTAGCTGAAGTCAAAGAATACATGACAATCTCCAACTCCACTTTGCAGAGAATTTTGTGAATAACCTATCGAGTACTTCACTAAAAATAAAATAGATCCATATAATAAATAGGAAGCCTGGGGTCAGATTTTGGAGGTCTTGGTTTAAACGAAATTTTGCATAGTCTTATTCTGGTTTATGGAAAAAAGTATTTTTATTTACCTTAAATGAGCTCATTGCAGGAACAAAACTTAAAATCACTACTAACCCAATAACACCCAAATTAAGTTACTAACACCATAACACCCAGTGCTATGCTGGCCATCGAAAAGTTTCCATGTGCCTAACAATAAATCAGTGTAATCTGAATTTTAACCTGTGGCGCCATTACAATAAAAAGAAAGGCTGCAAGGCCAGCTCTGTAAGTACTACTATATGCTCTAATTGAATGGTTACACATAAATTAGTATCCCAGTAAATATTTATGACAGGTAGTTATGGCCTACCTAGTGGCAAAATTTAACTATTAGTTGAAAGTCACAATTCCAGGAAAGAGAGAGAGAGAAAAAAATAATTAATATAGGTAAAGGTTATTTTACAATAATTTTTAATGTGAAAAATATTTGGTATACGTATCACAGAGAGGATATAAGAATTAATGTATTGTGTTCATTTAGAAAAGAAATCAACAATCACCATTTTTTCCATATACTTTCTTTTCTACATTCAAAAGGTTTTGCTATTGCATACATAGCAGGGGACCATTTCTATGCCTCAGGAAACATGAAAATGGGTCCACAGGTTACTTCTTTGAACTTGGCATTTAAGGTTCAAAATTCACACAAAGCAAATCTTGAACTCAGACATATATTTAAGAGGATTTCTTTCCTAATAGAAGGCTGAGGGCTGACAGAGGAGGAGTTTTACTTTTTAAGAGGTTTAAAGAGAAAAGATGAAAGTGATTTACTGAGATATTCTAGAACTACATGAAATAATAAAAGGAGAGCCTGAACAATAGTACATGCTTGCAAAATCCGGATTATGGTATCAGCCCTAGTAGCCATATACAGAATCCCTCCCAAGTCTCTCTGGGGGACAGCGTTTCCAGTGTTTATCACTAGCTGACTGCAGGTCTTCACAGACTCCAACAGCTGGTACCATGCCAAAAGGGTTAGGCAACCTGAAGATGTCACAAGGTGTCACGTAAGTTTGCATGCTGTAAGGGTGCTTTTAAAATAAATAAATAAAACGACCATGGTCTATGCTTTAATCAGGCTGCAGTTTTCTGTTCTTCAGGGGCATCAAGGGAAGCTTGACAGCATAATGAGACAACTCACTGTTGTCTTCCAGAGTTTGCAGACAGCCTGAAGCAATAGCTCAGGTAAGCTGTGATGCACCCCAACCCTCTTTGCTCTAAATTAATCTGCTTCCCTAAGAAGAATACTCTGTCAGGAGCTATAAACAAAATTTATTCAGTTTAGAGTCTCAGGCTTAGGGAAGAAACTTGGTATCATAGTTGTGCCTGTAGTGATGGAAATGAAAGTAGACTCTACCTGAGCTAGTGAAGCTGGGGGAAAATAGAGGGCACAGAAAAGGTTGCAGATGGCTCTACTGTCACAAATGACAAGCTCAGTCTGCTTACATGAAAATTAAAGTGTTACTCTAACAAGGATGGAAGAGGCAGGCTTATAATGAACTTCCCGAGTTACCTCAGAATAGGCCTTTGAAGGAGCAGGGAACAGAGTTAATTACTTGCCCTTTTCTTTGTCTTTTTTTTTTCCCCTATGCAAACTTCATACACAAAATGCACCTGTGAAATAACAAAGCTCTTGTGAAGTAAAGTTGTAGCATATGTGCTTGCAACCCATCAGCATGCTTTTATTCTGCAAACCAATTCAAAACAGCTTTAGGCTTAAACAGGTCTCCTCTCAACTCAGAAGCAAATTAGAAATCCCTTCTCAGTCTCATTTTGCAGTCTGCTAAATAAGGCGAGCAGAACCAAACTTTCACATCTCCCCTCTTTATACTCAAGGGGCTACAAATTAATAGTTCACCTTGATGTTGCAATATGAGCCACAACAGTAAGAATCATAAACACTATAGGAACAACTAACACAGCTTTGGAGGGGAAGAAGGGGGAGCAGAATAAAGCTGACCTTCAGCAAGCTCCATCTGGGCTGAGCTGCCTCCGGTACCCTCCTCACGGCTGCAGAGATCCCCGGCCACGAGCCAGAGCAGGGCAGGCAAGCCCCAGTAAACATTTCTTTATATGGTCTTACAACACATTTCTGTCTGAAGCAAGGGGACCTATTTTATTTCATTCTCTGGGCTTCTTTTAAGCAGAGACTGCTGCTTTTGCCAAACTACTGAATTATATAACAATTCTGCAATATCCACAAACAGGGGTCGGAATGAGATCCTCCAGCTTATTTTCATTTGATGGGGCTTAAATACTGAACGCAGTATTTAGACATCAAAGACTAATGCTAACTCTCTTTACTCCCTCTTCCCCTGCCATATGTGGGATTCCTGTAGTGAAATTGCCTTTTCAGGATGAAAATAGGAATTTAAATTGGACAGACTTCAAAACAGGTGAAAATTGTGTTTGTAAAGAAACACTGGTAACATAATTAAGTTGTCTGTTGAGATCCAAGTTTATTTTCCTGGTTTTTCTAGCACTGACAACAGAAGTGAATTGTGTAAAAATTTATTTTCTCCATCTTGCAAAAGGAACAAATATTAACTGGCCATAAAGTAAGCTGTGTACATTACTTTCCAAATATATATAACCTTGTTAAAATCCATGTGTTTATATAAGCCTGTGCAAGGCTACCTAGCCTTTCAAAGAAAGAACTATTTTAAAGGTACAAAATTCTGTGCAAGCTGTTCCTTGTCTATGTTCTTATTGTTTTTTTGGTATAATAAAAGATCACTAACTTAACAAACAAACACCACCCCTCCCCAGTCCAAAAACCCTCCAAAAAAACCTATGGACCAATTTTTACATGCTACAGTTTTTCCATTTAGATAGAATGATAAAGCACTTTGCTGTTGAATAAACAAGATGCTACTGTTTTTTATAAGGTCATAATTTTACTCTTAGGCTTACAAGTTTTCCAGATTAAACAATTAAACAAAAGAACGTGACCCTGAGCCCAGCAGCTGGTGCTGACAGAAGCAGTCATGAGACAGCACCCAAATATGCTGCCAAAGGTTTCTTACGAGTTACATGAGGTGAGAAAAAGAGAGACCTCACCCATACGTGCATGATGCATTTTTGCTTTGTTTTGCTTTTTTAAACTGTTGTGGTTTCACAGGTCACCTTTAACTCCTATGAAAAACAAGATGAGTAACACTGCTTTGGTAGTTTTCTCAAACATAAATCTGCTTCTTTGTTTTTCACAGAATTGGAAAGTCAGTTTTGTTGCATTTAAAAAGTGAATTAACCAAGAATATTGGAGGATGTGGAAAAAGAAAAGGCTTGTTCAGCTCTAAAGTATATTGTGGAAAGGTCAGACATGTATCAGCCTCCTGCTTCATTACTTTATTAGTTCACATTGACAATGACCTCAATGGACCAGTCTCTCTTTTAATGAGAGGATGGGATAATTTTGGCAAAGCTGTCTCAAGGAATTTTGATTTCATTCAAAGGGAAGGCTGCATTAATGCATTAACCTATCTCACATTAGAAAAAAAAACTCATTGCTGAGATTACTGTTGTGTATGAAAGGGGAAAAGCTGTAAGTGGGATCTGGAAGACAGGAATCGTCTACCTTCTGACTTTGTTTTATGAAGCACTCAGAAACAGCTGTAGACTGTGGTGCCATATCTGTGCAGCCAAATTTGATATGAAATTCAGTTTGCACCTATAGCTGAGAAGACTGACAGAGAAGAATTAATCTCATAGTTTGTCCAGATTCTGCTAATTTGATTGTATTAATTGCCAGCCTACTTCCAGAAATTTTGCATTGGGTTCTCTAGAACAGCAAAGTTATCCTACCTATGTAATACACCAAATAGCACCACACAATATGCAGTACAGATATAAATATTCTCGGTACACTCAGTTCTACTGTTTACATAGTACCTCATTACTCCAATTTCATTTCTTTTGTAACTTTATTACATGGTTAGCTCCAGTTAAATGAAAGTTTAGTTCAGGTTC
>NW_009231908.1:29611-58572 GCF_000690835.1 Fulmarus glacialis
CAGAGCTGGTCCTAGTACGTGTCCCTGAAAGCATACCAGCAGTCCCTCTTCTGGAGAGTCTTCCACTAAAACATGAAGGATATGTATTTTAGGACTGTGAACACATTTCCACATAAAAGGCCGATTTTTTTTTTTTTTTTTAAATTTTTTGGGGGTAAAGCTTTGCAAAAGCAGAATACATTAGGAGGTTGCACTAGTGCATTTTCATTAGTATCAGTGCAAACATCAGCAAAATAATCAGGTAGCTATGATCTATTATACAATCTTGATAAATCCTGTACATTTTTCCTCCCTTTCCCCCACACTCATCTTTCTTCCCAAAAAACGTTACCATAGGTCAGAATTACAGTTGTGTAACTCAGACATATATTGTAGTTTGACTCTAAAATTTATTGCAACTGCAATACTTCAAGATAATTAAAATAGTCTTGTCATATGAACACACACAAAGTCAGTAATTCCATTTTGCATCATATGTCTGAGATTAGGCTTTAAAAAAAAGAAAACAACAAACAATCCACCAAACAAAACTAACATAACAAGTACCATGCTCAAGAAGGTATTGCCATAGAGTGCGACTGCACGACAGTTTCAGGCAACTAGAAGCTATTTAGCAGTAGTCTCACATGCATACAATAAACATATATGTTTTAAGGGTAAATTCAGTGGAACAGTACAGCTTCAGCAGCAGCTGGAGAACTCCAGTAAAAAATATAGCTTGGAAATCCTTTGAGTTGCTTGGGTAAAGTTAAAGAGTTGCAGTGCAATGTTTTTGGCACCGTTCTGTATGAACCTACACATTTAGAGTGCTATGTTAACAGGATCGGCATCACACGTGGTGGGTGCCTCAAAGACGACGCAATGCCAGAGTCCTTATGCCTCTGGGCCTCCATTTTGTGCTCTTTCTCAAGCATCCCTGATGCCCTTTGCATTTAAGGCAGAACTGGGAGATTAAAGCTGTGGGAATCTTTCAGGAGGTGATGCACTTGCAGAGCTTTCACAGAGTAGCGAGCGCTGAGCAGGTAATCCGCCAACAAGAGCCCTCAGTGCTTGTATACCAGTATATACAATACTTTTCATCAAGCCACCAAGTTATTATCGTAACAGAATTATAAACTGGTATAAAAAAAATAGCAATAGCTTGAGTTGCATGGTGCATACTCAGTCACAGTGATCCTATGTCTGTTTTATCAGTTTTGGTAATGAGTTTATTCATAATCTATACAAATAACAAGATGCAATTGTTAATAATGTAGGTTAATTGGATCCTACTTTTATCCAAATAACCTTTGCGAAGGATTAAAGTTAACTCTCTCTGTACAAAAAGTGTGAAGTGTCAGAACTATTCAGCTGGGTCAGAGAAATGAGTAATCCAGATACTGAATTTCTTCAAAGGATGTAACATTTTTAGTAATTTAAATTAAGACTGATGAATAAACTTGCAAATGTCGAGAAAATTAATTTTTTACTTAAAGAATAAGTGACAGCAAGTCCAAATGAGCTGCTGAATTTCTGCATAAATTTAAATGAAAATATGTTTAAATGAAAATTGTAATGAAATTTCTGTGAAAAATTAGATGAGTTTGAAAGTACACACGGTCTGACTACAAACAGATTGAAGGGGGAACTCAGAACAATTTACTTGCACTTGTAGTATCTCATAACATTTTGCATTTTTTTTTTTTCCACATTTGCCTACCTTCAACTTTCATGTCTTTCGCTATGAACTTTGCCTAGTATAGCAGCTGTGTGCTCATAAATAATTACAAGGGAGAAAAGAGCAAGGTAATCTCAGTCTTCATGCAGTTCATCTATTTGTTCTCTAGGAGTTGGTTCAGCACGGAGAAGTGAAAAAATCTGTTTTTAAAAAAAAAAATATATATATACACCTAGATTTCCTGAGGAAACAGAAATGCAGCATGCAGCTGACTAGACTCAAGATGAAAGGATGATACTAAACAACTGCTGTAGCCATGAGTGGAATGACATGAGGCATCAGTGAGAGCTGATCAGCCTGCAGAAAGACACAGAAATAGTCAGCATCAGTCCAAAAAGAAATTATAAGTTGGTCCTTAAAACATAACTATGCTTGGTGCTGTCCTGTCTACCTAGAAAAAATGTGTGCAATGTGCTTATGTTATGCAGTTGTGTGTTTTTGTGATCCAAGACAGATTCTTACTGGCAGGATTTTATCCTAATGGAAAGTGCAACCAACTGAAAGATCTGCAGGATCCCCCAAAAGACAGTCAAGATGATTACTGATGGACATCCATTTTAAAAGGGGGAAAAAAAAAAAAAAAAATCTGTCCTTCCAATGCAATTGAAAATATGTCCCAGAATTTTGGCTAATTATTAGGACTAGCTTGAAACAGAAACTGATTCAGAAGGGCATTGGAAATTCTAGCAAAACTTCTGTGTAAACCTAAAATAACAGAGTGTGTGAACTGTAAATCTGAACTTCAAATTCTACCTTCAGTCTGGTGGCTCCCCAAAAATATATTGTCAATCAGAAGCAATCAAGTTTTTATCCACATACCTAGATGGAGACAAATTCATTACCAAGATTATGACTGAAGATTTGCTGAAACTTTTAGACACGTTATTTCCTCTTGTAATAAAGGGCAGATAAAGATCATTTTATTTTACATATATGTTAATTAGTGAAACAAAAGCACAGCAAAGTAAACTATATCCACACAGCTGAATAGGATCGTTAATTTGATGAGCACAAATCAATATGGGGTCAGGAAGCAAATGTTAGCTCTGCTTTATATGGTTGTCTGAACCTGCTACACATTGTTATAGAGTGTTAAAACACTCTAAGAGATAAGGCTATACATTCCCCTAAAGGCAGTTTGAAGCTGACCCACTTCTGGATAAGGAAATTCAGGTCTATTTTGTTGTAAGATTTTCTTAATCCATATTTACATCTTGAGACACAGTGCCCAGTGCTCCATCCCTGCCTTCGTCTCAGGCTGTCTTTGGTGTTCAGACGAAATTCCAGCGGGCAAAGTTGGGGCTCTCCCCTGGTTCTCTCTCTGGCAAAACCTGTTCTTCTGCCTCCACAGAAGCATCCATTGAACATTTTTTTGATACATTATTTAGAGTTATTTATCAGAAAGCCAGGATCCCACACCATCTTTATTCTCTGTGGATTATGTTTTCAGTTCCTTTGCTGCAGTGCTTATGTCCAAGGTAACAATTACCCAGGCAAAGACTGGTAAGGGACAACTATCGGGGATAATAAAGTGTTAAAAATCAAAACAAAAGAAAACCAACAACACTACACGTACACACAAAACACCAGCAATAACAGGTTCTCCAAAGTGAACAAGAGCAATTATCTGTCCTGACTAATTAGTAGATTTGTTGTGTAATGCTCAGGAAAAGAGGAATGCATTTATTTCCCAGAAGGAGGATCTATCTAAAGCCCTATTCCTTGACCCTTTAAGTAGCACATCAGGGAGAGAATCAGAATTGCTGTATCTTGCAATTTAATTAGGTGCATGTTTAAGAAAAACTAATTATTTGGTAGACCCTTGATCTGCAGTCCTCTCTCATAGGAATGCATAACTGCAAGATGGGTTCCTAATTACGTCTTATCAACTGTTCAATCTATTTCATGTCCAAAAGAGAGGGGTGTTTATGTAGTTTCTTCAACACTGTTATCCTCTCTGCATTTCTTCTGTAAGCTTTCTAGAGTAGAAATGCTAAATAAAGCAGTTCAGCATAGCAGGCCAGAGTAGAATATTGTGCTTTCCTGTTTTAAATTTTTTGTTCTTTTCCAGGCACCTTCAGTGTCACTGTATCCACTTTTGACATTGGTTCTTGTTATTTTGCCCAAATAGCCAAGGAGGGATACTGCTTCACTAGCAAAAAAAGTATTAATAACTCTACCTCCATAACATTTTTACTGTCGGTCGCTGGAAAACTGGCAGAATAATTGGAGCTGGGAGTGACAGGAATAAGATAGATTTTTACACTGAAAGAAGTCAAATACTACAAACACTAAGTAGTCTTTTTCCAGGCTTTAGTTCTACACTGAGAGAAATATGCAAGATAATTTCTTCTAACTATAGCATTTTAAAGAATGAATCATTCTTTAATCATTTTAAAGAATATCTGTAATGTGCATACGCATACTGTAATTTAAGTGGTCTTTAGTACAATGAATCTCTAGTGTGAAATTTTCCTTGTTAATGATCAGCATAAGCTATGGTTCTTAATGCAATTATGAATCCAAGGCTTACAGTCTATAGGCACCAGAGTAACAAGATGATATCATTAAACTTCTCATTTCATTCACTCATACCTATAGGGAAAAAGCAACCATTATATAAGCATCTTTCTTACTTTTTCTGTCAGCAAAAGGGACCCTAGCATACATTGAATTACATATTATAGGCTCTTCATTCCCCTGGGTAGGCAAATAAACTGTTCCAGCATTGGCAGTTTCTCTTTTAAATGGGTTTTTATTTTGAATAACATTAAAGGAAAATAAGGCAGTCTAGATAAGGAAAGAACCTTTCTTGATGCCAGAAGCAAGCAAGCCCTTCAGCCCCTTTGGAAAGGCTCTTCTTTTTGAAGGAAGAGCCAACCTACCACCCCCATCAGTTATCTGAGGGCTTCATAAACAGGACCCTTCCCCGACCCTGGGCTGCGTTCGCTAAGGCCTGGGAGCTAGCTCCATCCCATAGAGTTTTCCAGGAGAGCTTAGGTAGCTGCTTTCCACAGCCTCCAAAGGTCCCCATAGATGCTGTGGCATGACTTCCCCACCTCAGCTGAGTAAGTAACCTGGTGGGAAAGGGGCTAAATCTTTCCCATCACTAGGAAAACTGCATTTGCTCTGGGTGACTCGGGGCTGGTAAAAGGCTGTGAAGGCCTAGAGCAGAAGCATCTCCTATTGATTATCAGATAATGTCTTTTTCAACAGCACATAGTCTGTCAGAAGGCTAAGTGGACCTTCCCTGAAGAATTTCAGCAATTCACTTTCTAGGCAAACAGCCCCTCTCAATTGCACCACAGTATTTTTCCACTGGTAGAAACTTATGGCTCAAAAAAAGGTAGTGTGTTCCCTGTCCACACCTTCTTACAAGGGAGCCACTGCAAGTCCCAGACCAGAAGTTTCCATACATGTCAGGCATCTCCAGGATAGCCAGGCTCATTAGTGCCACTTGTTCAGCAAGTGAACATGCATGTGCTTTTGAAACCAAAGGGAACATCCTGGGTGAATAAGCACTCTTCTGTCTGGTAAACCTTTTTCTATACCACATGTCTCAAGACTATACCTTCAAAAAAAAAAAAAGTATACACCCCAAATATTTTGCCTTCCCCTACAGACTGAAGAATGTTTGTTAGTCCCTTTGCTTAAAAAACCCCTGAGTGATAGAGGCCAGTTCTGTGATAGATCCCAGTGATGACATTTCATCATACCAAACAGCACTCCTAGCCAAAAAAAAAAAAAAAAAAAAAAAGATTATTTCTTTCAGAGAAGGACAAAACACATACCTGAAGGAGGGAAAATTCTCCTAAAGTTCTCTGTGAGCTTTGGGCATTCACAATAGTATGTCTAAGCTATACATTATGCAGTATTGTGGCATGTACATTACATTTCAGATTTTTAAAATTCACAGATAAAAATGAAATTATTCTCACCCTGCATAGAATAAGATAGGAACATTTTCTTCAGTGAAACTTTAGTTCAGGACCTACAAAGAGGAATTCTTCTTCCAACCCCAAACCCTTTTAGGAACATTGTTGGTTTCTAGAGATTTTAGAGTTACGGTTTGCTTTATTAAACTTCTTCATTTACACTCTAAAATATGTAGCTTTTCTTTCTATAACAAATATTGAATTAGACTTAGGTAGTAGAATATCCTTAGAGTGAAAAAGTAACATAATGAGATGTACAGAGTATGTAGCAGCTTTTCTTTCATTGTTTCTGTCTGAATACGTTAATGCAATTCTAAACCAACACACAAAAAGCAAAATATTCTCAAAATGTCAAAATTTAGGGAAAATAAAATATTGTGAGGATTGTGTGTTTTTTTTTTTTTTTTTTTTTAGCTATTGTTATTATTTTAAATCTTCATAATCTTGTTACATAAGTTACATTTCCCAAGAGGACAACTGACCTGCTTAGCAGCTAATACCTTACACCTAAAGGAGACTCTCTACAGCCCCTTTAATAAGATTCACCTGAAAGTGAGGGTAGCTTCCTCTAATAGAGGTGGGATTTTAAAGATCTGGTTGAGAGACTGAGCAGGATTAAGAGCTCTTTAACACAAAACAGCTAAAAGAAAAATATTATTAAAGAGGAGCTAGTAGCTGGATGGATCCATTCTCATCTATCAGCATTCTTCTCTCAAAGTAAAATGTTCATGCGTGAATGAATCTGGTCTTAATCTGAAGGATTAATCCTAAAGATTTGTTTTTTCTCTATCAGAACACTGGGATTGTCTTCATGTTTTGCATCTGCTTTGACTAAATTCTTAAGACCAGCTGGACTGAGAAAGTCAGTCACTGTTCTCAATAGAGCAGTCCTTATTACTCTACTGTTCAGATGGAAAATCTGTGTTCTCATTTTTTTTTTTCAGTTATCACAGAGGACAAAATCTGAGCTGGAAGAGCACATTGCTCTTTCTGAGGTGTGTTTTTCTAGACTGTCTCCCTGAACCCAACATTTCTAAATCAAAAACTCTGAGTAAACCCAGAAAGATCTACAGAAGACTTTTCGCCAAATAAATGTCAGATATTTCTGATGGATAGTTGTTTAATCTTTTCTGTAAAATCTCCAGTGATGTAGACTGTCGCCTTCTCAGGCAAGGAATTCAGTTTATCCTCACCCTTATAGTCATCACATTTTTTTTCTACCATCTAATCTACATCTTCTTTGCTGCAAATTAAGTTTGTTACTTCCTGTCTTATCCTTTGGAAAAAGTCTATTGCCTTTGAACTCGTAGCAACCAGTGTTTTATGTAATTAAAGACTGTTACTATAACTTTTCTTTGTGCGTCGTCCTCTAAATTAAACAACTCCAGGTCTTTCTATCTTTCTTTATACTCCTTTTTTTCTAGACCTCTGATACACTCTTCTTGTCTGCTCAGGATTCTTTAAAAGGTCACAAGTAACCTGAACACAATAATTCGGCAGCAACCTTATTAAAATGGAAATAGTCTGAGCTTTACACACTCTTTAGACAGCCTAAGATTTGTTTTTTTGGAAGCAACATGACACTTGATTACTACTCAGTCTGTGATTCACCTTATTCATTCTAACTCTTCTTGTTATTTAGACATCTTGCACTTTGTACATGTTCTTAATTAATTGTGTTTTATTGTTTTCAGACAGTTTATCCAGTTCATGAATGGACCTCATGTATGGGAAAATTGTCTGAAAAGTGAATATGTAAGCTGAGGAGCGGAGTGCTATCATGTGGCTGAGGAGAGGAGTGCTTGCAAAGTGACTGTTAGAAACCTCACATAGTCAAGCTGCCCAAAATAGAATATTTAATTAAATAGAATATTGTCGTCTCTTGCTGACTTCTACATACAATAAAGTTCGAAAAACAGAAGGTAACATTGGTGCTGTAAAGGAGCAGCCATCAAATTTAATACGGTACTCTGTTCAGCCAAGGGGACAACGCTGTAACCATTAACACTGTCAACATATGAGTTTTTGTATTCAAAATATTCATCTGGCCTCCCGTATATCAATTTGCTACAGAAAAAAAGGGAATTTACCCCAGTACCACGAGGATAAAGCTGCCATGAAAGACTGCTGATTCAAATCCTATTGCAGTGAGGGACAAGAAGGAGACAGGAAAGCTTCCACAAAGAGAGGTGTGGATCGCAGTAAATATTTTAGTGCCACAGGCTACATGGTTTTGTTCACCAAAGTGCTTAAAAAGGTTTCCTTCTTAACCTGAAACTTTTAGATCTCATCTGATCATAAAAATGTCCCTAACAGAGCCATGCAATTCTTTTTGCGCCACACCACTCCACCACTCTGTCATAATCCACCTCTCTTCAGCAGCTGAATTTATCTTTGGAGGGGAGTAGCAGACACCAGCTTCTAGCACACTGCAATCCTCTTTTAATCACTGTTCTTTCCTAAGGAGAGGCTGGGGTGCACCCTTTTTTCCTAACACCCTGACAGCCACCACAGACGGCCTCCTGCACTCCTCTTGCAGGACAGTCACTGGCAAAGTGACAACGTGGCCAGACAGCTAGCAGTGGCTTCTTGTGCCAGGGGCATAACTGCCTCCTGACTTACCCCTGATATGTTGCTTCTTTCTAATTGAAATGTACACTGGAGTTTACTCCCTGGGTTCAGTGATGCTATATGGAAGCTCCTGTATATGTGAATGACCCCCGAGAGAATAAACAGAGCAAATGCGCTGTAATAACTTCTGGATTTACACGATCAAAGAATAAGCCCTTTCATGTTTACAGCATTGAATGATTGATGCTCCCAAAATCTGTTTTAGTATCCTCCTTGAAACATCTTTCCTTTATTTAATTATTTGGTTTATTTTATTTCAGCAGCTAGGTGCATATAATCTGCTGCCTTTCACTGGTATTTGATAAAATAAATGTAGATCTATTAAAATACAGTTCACTTAAAATAAATTGCACGCTTCCATAAAGAATGCTTTGGCACTATGCTTTTACATAAAATGAGATGAGGTGACTAAAATTCAGTATCGCAGTCAGAAGCAAGCAGCATTGAGCCTGTAATATGTTAAATAAAAATATTCTAATACCTCTGTCTACTGGCTCAGACACACTGAGTTCCTGCAGATAAAGTTTCATGCTATAGTGAAGCACTGAAAATTTGCAAGATGGTGTTGGGATTGAAACACATTTGAAAGCAAAGGGCACAGTCAATGTTAGAGAGCTTATACAATAAGGACAGTGTGTTTACCTTAGACTTGAGCCTCTGGGGTTTTGGCATGTGCTATGATGAATTGAGTAGTTTCAGTGAACATTTCCCTCTGTAGGAACTGAGCATGCAAAATATTCAACAGAATTAGAATCATGCCATCACAAGGGTAATTGTCGTAGAGCTGAGAAATTATTCTAGGAACATTTTTATTGAAACTGATATAATTTCTCAAAAAAAAAAAAAAGAAAATAATTTAAATTAAGCAATGTTTTTTTATTTTAAAATGTTTTCTCAAAGAAACTTCAGCCAATGCCTTATTCTTTCTACTATTTTTTATTCTAGGAAAAAATGTGAAGTCCTGCACTAAAACCATTTCTAACAGTTTAGCAAAAGCTGCTACTTTTACTAAAAACTAGATGATAGAAAAATCTTGTATAAAGTAACTAATAGGGAATCAATTCATGTAGCCTGTGGCACTACACATATTATTAATGAGTCTTTGCTGGTGACACATTTTTCATGTTAGAAGTCATCATCTAGCAACACTACCACTGTGTAAGCCATAGTGAAACTGTTAATAATCTTCCTACCTAAAGACTAAACACCACACATTATAACGACAGAAAAGGCTACAAAACATCTTGGGAGATAGCTCTTAAATGGGTAATAAGTCCATTGGGTAGTGAAGTCGCCTTCTAAAGCCAGAATTTTTGTAACACAACCAGGAATAAGCAATTATAGATGGATTTTGTCAATTGGAAGGATTGTAATAAACATTTAGAGTCGAAATAAGCCATTTTGTTGTTTTGTTTGAACAGATTTTGGAGGAAGCAAGAGAATCCCTGAGACAGAAAATAATTAATGTAAATAATGCATGGGAAGCTTTTACACTGATGCTTTCAATTGAAGAAATGTGATTAGCATTTCACTTCTCAATTGGCAGTTTTAGGTCACTGGCCTAGTCTAGCATGAATAAAATCAGTGAATGAAAAATGGCAATCATGAAGCAAAAATTAAAGAAAGGCGATTTGGAAGGGGAACTTTTGCTACATCAAGTAAAGAAGATTAAATTTAATACCTCATTTAATGTCACCATTAATCTGTCATTGCACTGGGTCAATATGTGCAGAGGCAAATGGAGACAAAGGGGAGACTAAGGGTAATGGGGCTTACGTGCGTTTCCATCACTTTGAAAGTTTGACTCCGTAAAGATTAAACAGACAGAAAGTGATTACTCCTGGACTTTGCAGTGCCCTTGAGCTCTGGGGTCCTCCTTAAACAACATGTTCTGGTTTTGGTTGGGATAGCGTTAATTTTCTTCATAGTAGCTAGCACGGGGCTATGGTTTGGATTTTTGCTGAAAACGGTGTTGATAACACAGGGATGTTTTAGTTACTGCTGATCAGCGCTTACACAGCATCAAGGCCTTTTCTGCTCCTCACCCCACCCCACCAGCGAGGAGGCTGGGGGTGCACGAGAAGTTGGGAGGAGACACAGCTGGGACAGCTGACCCCAACTGACCACAGGGATATTCCATACCATATGACGTCATGCTCAGGATATAAGGCTGGGGGAAGAAGAAGGAAGAGGTGGCGTTTGGAGTGATGGCGTTTGTCTTCCCAAGTAACCGTTACGCGTGATGGAGCCCTGCTTTCCTGGAGATGGCTGAACCCCTGCCTGCCGATGAGAAGTGGTGAATGAATTCCTTGTTTTGCTTTGCTTCCATGCACAGCTTTTGCTTTCCCTATTAAACTGCCTGTATCTCAACCCACGAGTTTTCTCACTTTTACCCTTCTGATTCTCTCCCCCATCCCATTGTGGGGGGAGTGAGCGAGTGGCTGTGTGGGGCTTAATTGCTGGCTGGGGTTAAAGCATGACAGTCCTTTTTGGCACCTAACGTGGTGCTCAAAGGGTACAAGGTAAAGACAGATTTGATTGGAATGTGCTAGACTGAATTTATAGCTGTTATTGCTGTTTAGCTATTAATTGACAGGCTTCTGTGCTTGCCATGGGGCTTGCTTGCTTTGGTGCCCAGTAACTCCACACAATACACCATCTCTCCTGTCCTGAATGACCAACATAAACAGATGGAGGCCAAGGTCATGGACTAAATGAACTCAATGGATTTTTTGTGGACATTTTACAGGCATTTTACAGGGGTGGTCCATAGACTAAGGTAATGATATCTGTGTATTATATCAGAGGATGGGAAGGGGGGTGGTGGGTAATGAGAATGTATTGGATAGTGTGGGACCTGACCATGACAGTAATGGTATGAAATAAGGGGTGGAGAATGTGCTGGTTTTGGCTGGGATAGAGTTAATTTTCTTCATAATAGCTAGCATGGGGCTGTGTTTTGCATTGTGCTGAAAACAGTGTTGATAACACAGGGATGTTTTAGTTACTGCTGATCAGAGCTTACACAGAGTCAAGGCCTTTTCTGCTCCTCACCCCACCCCACCAGCGAGCAGACTGGGGTGCACAAGAAGCTGGGAGGGGACACAGCCGGGACAGCTGACCCCAACTGACCACAGGGCTATTCCATACCATGTGAAGGCATATAAGGCTGGGGGAAGAAGAAGGAAGGGGGGGATGTTCAGAGTGATGGCGTTTGTCTTCCCAAGTAACCGTTACGCGTGATGGAGCCCTGCTTTCCTGGAGATGGCTGGACCCCTGCCTGCCGATGGGAAACACTGAATTAATTCCTTGTTTTGCTTTGTTTGTGTGTGCGGCTTTTGCTTTCCCTAGTGAAATGCCTTTATCTCAACCCACAAGTTTTCTCACTTTTACTCTTCCAATTCTCTCTCCCATCCCGCTGGAGCGGAATGAGCGAGTGACTGTGTGGTGCTTCATTGCTGGTTGGGATTAAACCACAACATCACAGATAATAACATTAGGCTCAGAAGCACAACCTTTGGAAAAGCAATGCCCTAGTACAGGTAAACCCTCTTGCCAATGTTTTTCAAGTTCTGGCAGGGCTGAGGATGTGGATCTGCCCTGCTGATATATTAAGCCCTGCTGAAATAGTTTTTCAATATCAATGGTGTGATGTGCTCTTAGTTTGTACTCTGATGTACCTCCCTGAAAGTCCAAATTTTTCGTCTATAGATAGATATAATATGCACTTATACATGTGTGTGTGCATGTATTTGTGTATATGTATACACACAAACATCCCTATTTATAAATAAATAAATTAAACAAAGCACATCTACACACATATCTTCGGGCGTATGTTTAGATCGCAATGACTTAAATTAGTGTATAAAAGCAATTTCTAGAATTGGGTCATTCTACCTTAGGCTGTAGGTGTTGCTGAATAGTTTCGAGTGTTATTTATAGTATTTATAATAATTATTTGTAGTAAAACTAATCTGTTCCTATGTCTTTAAAATAGTGTACTCTAAGATGATTTGTTCCTGAAAATGCAAGCAAGTATAAATCTTATTTTCCATTACTTTTCACACAGAATAGCTATTTAAAGTTTTCATTTGGTATTTGATCATAGGTATAAATGACTACCTTAAGAACTCAAGAAAGTCAGCCTATATACTCATTTAAATGGCTTATTTTAACATATGATAGTAATAATCAGAATTCCCCTTTTACATGTAACTTTGTATACAGAAAGAAAAAGATTTTCTGTAAGTCACTGCAAGCAAATGGGAGGTAACTGTGGGGAAATAAAGATAATAAGCCGTTTGTGACAGGGAAAAATCAGTAATTTTTTGTCCTGGTTTTGTCTGGGATGGAGTTGATTTTCTTCCTATGAACTGGTATAGTGCTGTGTTTTGGATGTAGTATGAGAATAGTGTTGATAACACACTGATGTTTTAGGTGTTGCTAAGTAATGTTTACGCTAGTCAAGGACTTTTCATCTTCCCGTGCCCTGCCAGGTGCGCGGGGGGCTGGGAGGGAGTGTGGCCGGGACGGCTGGCCCAGCTGGCCAATGGGCTATTCCATACCATATGACGTCATGCTCAGCATATAAGGCTGGGCGAAGAAGAAGGAGGGGGGACGTTCGGAGTGATGGCGTTTGTCTTCTCAAGTAACCGTTATGCATGATGGAGCCCTGCTTTCCTGGGGATGGCTGAACATCTGCCTGCCGGTGGGAAGTAGGGAATTAATTCCTTGTTTTGCTTTGCTTGCATGTGTGGCTTTTGCTTTCCCTATTAAAGTGTCTTTATCTCAACCCACGAGTTTGCTCACTTTTACCCTTCTGTGGTGTTGCCTGCCCCGAGGGGGGGGGGGGGGGGGGGGGGGAGGAGTGAGCGAGCGGCTGCGTGGTATTTGGCTGCCTGCCAGGTTAAACCACGACATTTTTAATGTCTTGTCACTTGAATTTTTGAGCATCTTGTTAGTGTGAACATGGCCTTGGACTTTATAGAGTCAGGACCAAGTTCTCCAATGAAACAAACATTGCTGTTTTTAAAAGAAGACTACATATATCATTCTCACCAGACAGAGAAAGAACCTTCATTTTACCAGTAAGGGTCATTACATTATTCTTCTAGTATGAAAGGGATTAGATGAATAAGATGACCCACAAATAAAAAATTTGAATACAAGGGGAAACTCCTTTTTTTCTTACAGTGGAGAGGTAACAGTGGTACAGAAACACACATACCCAACACAGGAATCTAAAAGACTTTGCTTTGCTTAGATCCCTATGAACTATGTTCTTGAATCAAATTAGAAAGATATGTTAACATAACAGTGTTAGAGACTCTCTGTTAAATTTCATTAGTATCACCTACTGATTTTCTGAAAACTGGTTGGAAAATTTTTAGAGTCAAAGTCTCCTGCCTTTGTTTATATACAATTAGAAAATTTTATTGGAGAATCTGAAGGCAAACGGGGAGTTAGGAACATACACTTTTGCCTTATTTTTCAGAACAGAATACTTTCCTGAGCATGAAAAAAGACAATAGGAAATACCATGAGCAAAGTAGACAGAAGATACTAATGGTCAGTGGTCCCACAAAAGATTAAGTTTGAATAGGGAAAAAAGATTATTTTTCAGTAGGAAATGTGATTTCACTGATGTGAGTGTGGAGTACAGCAGAGAGGAAGACTAGATGTACATGTCTTACTAGATAACAATACTGAGTCTGCACCTTTGGTCTCTGTGGGCACTTGATGAACAGATTCCCCCAAGAATTTGAGGAGGACTTTCTACACCTTTTGTGGAAAGGTATAGACAGCCCTACACCTGAACTGTACTTGAAGAATGCTTTTAAAATCTTTATGGGTTGTTTTTTAACACTAGCTAAGACTAGCACTGAGAGGCATAGAGGGTTAGATACTGCATCTCCCTTGTGACTGGTACAGGCTTGTACATGGTTGCAAATTAACAAATATACAGTGATAACGATACAAGAAATTTATTCTAGGCTTGTATTTCCAGGGGTTTACACTCGTCAAACATTCATCTGTTGTGCCTAAACTGTCAAGGCCTGCTTCTTGTCAAAAGGTTGCTTTTTTTTATTTCTTAAGAACAGGAAAATGGTTCAGCTATTAGATTAAGAAATTATTTTCTCTTGTTGATGTTGTTTTTGTTGCTTTGTTTTGTTTTGTTTTTAATGCTACCTAGTTGTCGTGGTTTAACCTGGGCTGGCAACTAAGTCCCACACAGCCACTCGCTCACTCCCCCTGGGTGGGATGGGGAGAGAATTGGAAGAGTAGAAGTGAGAAAACTCGTGGGTTGAGATAAAGGCAGTTTAATAGGGAAAGCAAAAGCCGCACACACAAGCAAAGCAAAACAAGGGATTCATTCACCACTTCCCATCGGCAGGCAGGGGTCCAGCCATCTCCAGGAAAGTAGGGCTCCATCACGCGTAACGGTTACTTGGGAAGACAAACGCCATCACTCTGAACATCCCCCCCTTCCTTCTTCTTCCTCCAGCCTTATATGCTGAGCATGACGTCATACGGTATGGAATATCCCTGTGGTCAGTTGGGGTCAGCTGTCCCAGCTACGTCCCCTCCCAACTTCTCGTGCACCCCCAGCCTCCTCGCTGGTGGGGTGGGGTGAGGAGCAGAAAAGGCCTTGATGCTGTGTAAGCTCTGATCAGCAGTAACTAAAACATCCCTGTGTTATCAACACCGTTTTCAGCAAAAATCCAAACCATAGCCCCATGCTAGCTACTATGAAGAAAATTAACTCTAACCCAATCAAAACCAGCACACTATTTTACCCAGGCAGTGTAAGTGATTGAGGTAAGTGATGGAGGTGAAAGTTTAGGGCTTGACTGGCCTGTGTTGGTGCAGCAACAAGAGAGAGCAGCATTTTGCTCAGCCACAGCAAGGGAAAATACTCAGTGAGGGTCAGGAAAGACGGACTGTCTCCGACACTGGCAGTGGCTTGACTTTAAATAGTCAATTGTGTCAGTGTGCTGGCGAGCATCGGGTTCACTGGTAACACAGCTGGGACAGTCTACTCCTTTTCAATACTCCTAAACCAATTTTAGATGAGAATAACAATATATTGCTCTGTTGGTATAGAAAAAGTTACTTTACCAGGGAAATACTCTTGGGATTGGATCTTTGATATCTCCGAAAATTTGAGTAGTTAGACGATCAGATAAAGTCTTGAATTTTAAAAGGAATCCTTGAGAAGTTTAACAAAAACTATATCAAAAAGTATCTTGTGGTTGTATACTTAAAATAAGTAGGAAATGTTAACACTCATATCTTCTTAATTCAACTTTTTTGTGCAAATGCATACCATTTACCAGATCCTATTTTATTGTACAGTGCTGAAGCCATGAGGTATGAAGAATTAATGTGTTGCAGTGCTTTTACCAATGCTCTCGGGGATCAGGTCTCCACAAGGCACAGTGTCCGCAATCCATCACCCCCCGCCCCAAGTCTGTCTCGGGCTGTGAACTAATGAGAGCTGCATTTGTAATAAAATTTTGAGACCCTCCTGAAATACATACCTTGGCTCAACTAATTCCTCCTGTGCTTAGCTGTACTACAGCGACTGGCTTCAGGCTCCCAGAAGGAGCCGAGCAATCCTCCTTAGATGTTTCATCATTCTGGCCCCCAGTAGCTGAAGTTAATAATACAAGTATTGAGGGTTTCTGAATTCAAGTGCTTTAACTAAAAATTTGAACAAATGCCTGTTAGTTGTCTGCGTCCGGTGGGACTGAAAACTATAATCCAGTGTTATCCAAACAGCTGAGATACAGTCCTAAGGACCGCAGGCATGACCATAAATAGCAGAGAGAATATATCCAGATTTGGTTTTGAATCTGACAACAAGAAAACAATACTAGAAGCTACCTGTGGATTTAACAGTATCTTAGTTCAAAGCCAACATCTTTCCTGAAACTGAAACAAAGGTGAAATAAATTAAAGACAGGATAATTTGCAGGATAATCAACTAAATGTCTGTAGGCAACAGGTGTTTTACAAGCACTATGTGACTCTCAAATAGCTGATTCTTTGTTCTGAAAATGAGCAGAAGAGGGTGATTAATCCCAGGTAAATCTGTTAAGAAGCCCAAAGAAACCTCTGGGAAAAAAAGAAATGTAGCAACAAATTAGAAACAAAGATCAAAGAAGGGAACAGTCAGAGATGCTCAGCTGCCATGAGCTGGAGTTTCTCATCCATCACCTGTGGGTCATGAAATATGGGGAATTCTTGATAGAGGTGATGAAAACTGTCAAACTCAAATGTTGGAAGTTTAGGTCCTAAGTACACTTAAGATACTTACACAATACGCGAGGCTAACAAAGGTTACAAAGTCTTAATTTTAGGCCTGTTCAAACCATGTAAATCTCCAACTTGCATTTGTTATGCTTTTCTATTATTGTCAAAAAAGCAAAAGTATTTCCAATTTAATTGCCACTATTGCAAACACTCAATTCTGTAATTCAAAGATTAAAAGTGAAAAAAAATTAAACATAGCAAAAGTATTACATTAGATCTAGTGTAGACTGAGATTCAAAAAGGTTTTCAGGAGCTTAAGTCTCATTGAATCCCTTGAGATCTGGGCTCCAGAATGTCTTGTGACTTTGTGTGTCAGCATATCCAATCTTCTACAAAACATGCTGCCAAAACATCTAAGAAACACAAGATGTTTTTAATAGTTCAGGTAAAAAAAATGTTTTATTTCCAGTCCCTTAATTCTCCTGGATATAAACTTTAAAATGTGATTTGCTATTGGAAATAATAATATATTTCAAAGTTTCTCAAGAAACAGTCCACTTTTCCCCAGATTAAGGACCATGCTGTGTAAGAAATGTTCTTTCTGAATTTTTCCATTTTAAGAACTTGAGCAGAATAAGAGGTTATGAAGGAATATTCATTTGGTCTTGTCTATGCTTTACAAAGTCCTCTTTGGCCCATGTTGCTTTCTCTGTACTGCAAATCATGAATAGTTTTCAGCTACTGTCTCATTTAAAATAAACACCACAGACTATTAAAGCATCTCTGTGAAGTTCATAGTTGGATTTACGTGTGTATAGTAAGAGGCTCTGGGTCTGTCTGCACAGGCCTTTGCAGATCCCCTTGCATTTGCTTTACTCCCATCTGTCCAGAGGGCAGCCAGCTTGAGCCTGAGAGCATTGTGCATGGCCCCGTACAGTAAATCCTGTGAGAGCGTGGCACACACATACTGTACTGTGTGGGGAGGAACCTCATTATACACATGAGAAATGGTTGCAGTCTTGTCTCAGAGAACAGATTTGAAGAAAACTCAAGTAAACACGGTAAGGTACTTTTAATAATGTTGTTCATTGTCGTGGTAAATTTTGGAGCGTTACAGTGAGAATACACCCTTGTTAAGGCCGAAACAACTATATTCTTCAAAATTTCTGTTTTCAAGTATCATCAGTCTCATGTTTGACAAGATGCTCTCAAACTTATATCTCTTTATATTTCGAAAAAAAAAAAAATTTTGTGGTTT
Organism: Fulmarus glacialis; assembly: GCF_000690835.1. NCBI lineage: Eukaryota > Metazoa > Chordata > Aves > Procellariiformes > Procellariidae > Fulmarus > Fulmarus glacialis. Next base: position 47,412 of record NW_009231908.1, read on the forward strand.
TGTACTTGGTTCAAAAGGAAAGCAGATATAAGATTTATAATGAAACTCTATTCATCTCAGCTGCGGCTGTATTGAACAGCACTGAGAAGGGATCTGAATGAGAGGATGGAAAGATTAGTTCATGCATATGACCTGTCTCCCAGCTATGTCTTGTCTGCATGACTGCAAAAACTAACATTGCTTTATCCTTTAAAACCAATAAAGGAATTCCACAATTAAAAACCTTACTATCAAGTTTTCAATTATTTTTTTACTTGATATCTTCCCTTCGCTTGTCCGTAGAAGTTCTGTCTGCTTCAAATTTAGTCAGAGTCATTTGTCCATTCATTAATATCTGTATTGCCGTTTTATTAACCAGCACAGAAACACAGTAACTTAGCTAAACTCCTTTGGTTAATTTCATAGGGCTACCATGTTGTAAAAATGCAGGGAAATCACAACTCATGTGTCTTCTACCTTTTACACAACATCAGAATTACACAGTTGATCAAATAAAATAGTCCATTCGGCAAAATTAATATCAAAACAGACAGAAGCAACTTCACCTGTTCTGTTGGCCAGATAAAACAGATACATTTCAGTGTCAGTTTTAAACTGTCTTCTGCATGCCTGCCTGTCGGCTTGTCTCCAACATCGTATGAAGAAAACCTCTAACTTGTTCTAAATCATACTCAATAAACATCAAAGTTACTGAGATACACTGCCTAAATGCATGAAGTTCCTTAGCATCACTCAGTAAGCTTCTCTTGCTCCAGCCATGGTCTCTCCACGGACAAGATAAGTTGTGGTTCAGGCACTGCAAGAGTTATGGCAGCCCATTTTTCCAGTAGGGACCAATACTGTCCGTTTATCCATTCCTGTGAATACTCTTTTCAGAATGAGCATTATCTCCTCTTTTAGGGTCTTAAGGCACCGTCATAAAGCCATCTGGCCTTGGGCCAGCTCTTGAGCTCTGAACAGTCTTTTCTATTTCAGTGCGTATGAGCAATTCCTCTAGGGTCTTAGCCTCACTCATGACATATTTTGGGAATGTTAAGTCTGTCAAGTAATTTTGTAGTAAAGTTTTTCAATCACTTTATTGAGATAAATACAAGTTAGAACAGAATTCTTGAGGATTTTTTAATATCTCTTGGGTCCCTATCTGCTGTTCTTAGTGATCTTTGTGTTGGTAGATGGCCTGCTTCTCAGTTCCTTTTCAAAGCTGGTATATCAATATTATAGTAGGTTTATAGCCTTTCCTCTCCCTCCTCCCCAGAATTTCTTTTCAGGAGCTTGTTCTATAACCTTTTTCCTCTGTGAAGCCTAAATAATTTTGATTTCTGCATTAGTTAATCTTTATACATATGTAATATTCCCTGTGTATTCATAGATACTGTTTATCCTAAAGATTTTTGACTGTAAATATGTCTGAACGGATGCATTAATCAGCCTGACCCACAAATACCATCCACATTACATAGCCCATGGAGTTTGCTTTTACCAAGAAAGAAAAGAACATCAAAATCAGTTCATACTTTCTCTTCAGTCTTGGCTGTTTCTGGCATTCCTTCTTTGTTCTTCAGCCCATCCTCCTTCATAACAAGTTTTCAACTTCCTTGTGCCTGTAAGAATCAGCAAAACTGTCATGGTTTAACCTGGCAGGCAGCCAAATACCACGCAGCCGCTCACTCACTCGCCCCCCCGGCAGTGGGACGGGGAGAGAATCGGAAGGGTAAGAGTGAGAAAAACTCGTGACTTGAGATAAAGACAGTTTAATAAAACAGAAAAGGGAGAATAATAATGACAATGATAAAATATACAAAATAAGTGAGGCACTATGCAATTGCTCGCCACCCGCGCTGACCGATAACCAGGTAGCGATCAGTACTTCCTGGATCATGCCTACCATTCATATACTGAGCATGACGTCACATGGTATGGAATACCCCATTAGCCAGCTGAGCTGGCTGTCCTGATGATGTTCCCTCCCACCTTGTGTACCTAGCTCAGTCAGTAGGCATGGGAGCTGTCCTTGGACTAGCAGGGTACTTAGCAACAACTGAAAACGTCAGTGTGTTATCAACATTCTCCTCATACTAAATCCAAAACACAGCACTAGCAAGAAATTTAACCCTATCCCAGCCAAAACCAGGACACCTAAATTTTTTAACCTTCTGCCTTATCAAGGAAATGGAAATTTAATCCCATGTTTTTCCATTCATGCCACAGGTCCTTTGAACCTGATGCTTCTTTCTTTACTCAAAGGCAGCACTTTGCACTTCTGCTGCAATCCTTGTTGAATTCAAATTGCAACAACTTACCACTTACATATGCAAAACTTATTGACATAGCAATAGTTTCAATTATTTTCTTCATCCCACACTTGCCTTTTTTAATGTACTTGTGCACTGCATTTGCAATGCACTTGCAAAATACACTTGCATTTTCTATGAAAATGGTAATAGCTTGTAGTGTAAAAGCCCGTATTTTAAATCCCTTTTTAATGTGATTCCCAGTAATATTTTTATTTCAAGGCACATATTTGAAAGCTTTGAGTCATGGTTCTCTGATCTCTCCTTGAGTCAGCATGAAGTAGATAAACTGAAAACAACAGAATTACCCTGTTACAAAATAAATTTAGGGGAAGTAATAATTAGTCTTTGACTAATGGTGAGAGATAAATAGATACCATTCAAATGTTTTCATTGTATATTCATGCAGTAACAAACAATATCAAGATTATTAAGCACAAAAACTAACACTGTATCTTGCAAACACATTTTGCCCTGCTCTGTGCTACCTTCCATGTCTCTGTCCACCCCTGCTCTGTGTTGTCTGGTCCGGCAATACCTCTGCATCTGCACTTTTCCCTCCTCCCAACTCCACTTCCATGGAGGTGTTGAGTGGGGCATATCTATTCTGTGCTTTAAATACCACAAGAGATCAGACTGGCTGAATTATGAAGGAAGAAAACCACATGCTGAAAAAAACAAGAAACGCTTAGGAAAACAAACATCATATATCAATATTAAAACCAGACATATTTGATAAACTGGGAATGTGGGATACGTTTGTGCTTCATTTCTAGAGCATTGGCTCCATTAACATAGATATCAGACTTAAAAAACATATTCTGAAAACAATCTGCAGCAATACTACCACAAAATCAGGCAGTACAGTTACATGTGTATGCAGAGACAACAGTTAAAAAAAGGAAAACCTTAATAATTTGTTCTGATGGAAGAGGTGGTTGGTTGTTTTTTTCAAAATTGACTCCTATATGAGAGGCATAATTTTAACTGCTTTTATCAGGCCTTCTGAATTAATAGAAATGTGTATTACCTAACATAATTAGTACTTTTTCACTTACTTACCTTGATACTTATTCTTTGTTATGGTAGCAAACTAAGAATTTTACTGGTTGCGCTGAAATTTTAGAGCATCATTAAATCATAATGTATGTCACACAAGCTGTTTGCAGCATCCAGTACAAAAAAAAAAGAAACAAAAAAAAATCAGTTTTCCCGAGTCTTGAAAAAGATGTCTGTGGCATGTAAATTAGAGTTTTGCTTCCTTTGAAGGAATCTGGTAAATATTCCTGCAAGCATATCATTAAAATCCTAGAACTAGGTGGTAGCATGTGTCAAAGAACTTTAGACTACACACTTCTCACTTTTCCTCCTCATCTTATCCAAGTGCTTCTTTTTCTCCCCTATATGTTTCTTTACGATTTTCTGAACTCCAAGGTTCACTTGCAGACAACAAAAAGCCACATTTACAGTAAAATAGTTTTCTTATGGAAGCAAAATCCAAATCAATCCCTCCCTTTTCAGTCCATAGGAGTAATTGGCTAGAAGCACCTTACATCAGCAAGAGTACTTTTGGCACCCTCCTCTATTAATTTCCTATCTCCTTGATGCAGTTCAATTCTATCGCTACTGCACTTTGGCCAACATTAGCAGAAAACAGTCCTTATCCATTTTCATGTTTGCTGGTTTGGTTTTTGCTAATCATTGCTTCTCCCTCAGGTGGGCAAAAATCTATTTTGTCTATCTTTATATAGGTTTTTAGTTAAGGGCTGTGTAAGAAACGAATGGAGCATAGGTTCTGGACATGGCATTGGTTCAGGATTTAAGGAGCCCAAATGAAATGGAAAAAGCATACTGATGCTGGACAAAAAATATAATACAAAGCACAAATGTTGCAAAAGGCTAATATTATTACTGATGACATTAAGCTCCCCTTAGGGAAAAAATAAATGTTCAGGGTGATGCCATATCTCTGCAACTCTCATTTAGGCCAATAGAAATAAAATACTGCTGGACTTGTGTTGGAGGACAAAGGATATAATCCATGTTTTCAGAGGATAGACAATTTTCATTGAGCTATAGGGAATGAAGCTTCAGTTCCAGAATGTATGGTAGGAAAACAAAATATAGGAAACCCTACACAATTAGTTTGCATACTGATGATAGAAACATCATCATGTTGATGATAATGATGGAAAAAAGCAACAGAAGTCCAAAAAATAGCCAGTCATTTCTAAAGGGATAATAAAAGCTAAAGAACTTACAAAAAGTGATAGTTGTCATCTATGAAAAAAATGTGTCTATTTATGGAAATTCAGAAATAAATTATGAATTGTCAAAATTTACAGCATGGAATCTTTATCCTGAAATTCTACTAAAGGAAAATTGGAAGAGGAATTGCACCTGAACTCTTAAAAATGTGGGGTGGCGGGAGAGGGGGAAGAGAGGCAGAGAAAGACAATCAGAGAGAGGGGGAGTGTGAGGTAGGGAGGAAAAGATATTCAAAGAAACTTATGAAATAGAAAATGAAAAAAAATTGTTTTAAACCTTTCTGGACATTTTAGAAAGGGTGAGACTGCATAGCTTTTGAATGTGGAAGTCAGATTCATTTTTGTAGTTCTCCAAGGATTCTGATACTACGATCTTCCTACCTTCAAAGGACAACTTATTGTCAAGAGAAGTTCTCTACATTTAGTATGAGTAGACGTATATTGTGTAGATCTGAGAAGGTGATTTTGTACAAAACCAGCATCTGATTGTACTGCAGAGCAATAGGGCTTTCTATGAAATTGCACTATTAACAAAATAACCGTTTTTCTGTTAGAGTGGTGTTCATTTTCTTTTGTCTTCTAGTGAGCCAACAAACTTTCTCAGCTGTCTAATCATCAATTTTGAGTCCCATATATTCCCTATAGGCAGTGACTAAGGTCCCACCATTGCCAATTTATTTCTTATTCTTCCCAGATGTTTGAATTTTCTTAATTCAAAAATGGTCTGGTTGGGAGCTGTATGGCACTTTTTTCAAGAGCTGCTGCTGTTACTCAGGACTGACTTTATGCTCATTTTAGTAATATTGTTTCTTTTTTACTTTTCAGCTTAGCAAATATCCCTATTCCACTAAAGATTGTAATGCTCTGGTCTCAGGAATTATGATTTATACAGACAGATATAAGGTAGACAGAGCAAGTGTTACAGAGCAGTGAGCTGTTGTGCTGAGATGCGGAGCCCTCAGCCCAGCCAGCTGCACAGCTCTAGGCACTTGGCACCCATTAACTGAACTGGCTACTTGGCAGCACTGCCTCCTTGACACTCTTTATGCTATTGAACTAGTAAAGGGTGAGTAAAAGTACTGGACGAGCAAAAGTTGTGAAAGTGAAATAAGAACGGCCTTTACAGCGGTCACATTATTCCGAGCTGAGAAGGAAGGTTTTTATTATGGCCCGGCAGTACCATCTCCCCCACAGAATTCCTACAGAGACTGAAGTTGAAAAATAGGGAAACCAAAGATTAGCAGCACACATTTTGCAACTAACACTATAAGGCAGTGTAAGAGATGTTTCTATGGCTTATGTAATGAAATGGTTGACCAAAAGTTGCTATTCTAGCCAGTCATAAGCCAAGCCAAGACTCTTCTCAGAAGCTCCATTCCACTCTTCTTAGAAGTAAGAATGAAACAAATGGTATCATATTCCCTAAATTTTTAAGATCTCTAGAACCCAAACTGGGATTCCGAGAGATATGCACATTTGTTTCTCTACATATACTTTCCAAACAGGACCAAAAATACTATGAAACAGCGTTCTCAAAAGCATTTTTCCTAAGACCGGAGCTAGTAGTCCTAGAAACCTCATGTGAAAAATCTGTTTCTGAAAGCTTTCCAGCTCATTCCTCCAGATTCAAATGACTTGGATGGTCTTCACACAGTCATCTAAGCTTTCAGCTGTTTATCCAAAGCAAACAGAAATTATGAAAATTCTGAAGTTGCCCATCGCTATTTGCATGATGCAAGCACATGTGGTTAATCCTGGCCCCATTTAGCATTGCTGTGGTCAATTCCCACAAGAAATTTATTCTTGCCATGGTTTAGGAGCATTTAATCTGATTTGACAATGTTCAGTCCGCTTCCCAAGTCCTTGAATGATTTATTCTGATTTGCTACAATAGTGTGCCCACCACTGCCTTTTGATTAAGACATCAGTATTGTATGTGACCTACAAACTTCCTATTCCTTTCGCATTTCAAGATCATAGACCATCTGAGAGTACTATCTATCTTAAACAGATCAAACCCTACAATAGTTGTCCCTGGCTGTTGCTGTTAGAAGAAAAATGTGGGTTTTAGTGCACTGTAATGGCTGTTTGTTTCAAATTACTCCAGTGACTTATACACTGAAATATTAGATGTAATTTAGCATACTAATAATTTTAAAATAATACTTTCATTTGGATTTTAGCAGGGTAAAGAGTGTTAAGCAAAAGTAGCTGTTGTATTCAAAATGTTAATTCTGATGGTCAAGATCTATGAACTAAGGATTGTTTTCAAAATCAATTTTCTGCTTTGAAAACTTTAAAGCTTGTCGTGTCCAAAGCCTAAACCAGACACTTGGTTCCACCGAAGTTCAGCAAAATTACTGATCTTGCAATACAAACATTCCTTTCTGATGCTAATCTCTACAGACATAAACCCTTAATGCCAAAAGCCCAGCTGGTGTAATATGATGTATATCCTTTAACCTTTGCAATAAAGATGTAACTGAAGCATTACAGTCTCACAATATGTTTGTAATACAGCAGAGTTCATAATTTAACCTATTAGTGCATGACAGAACTTAGTATTTTTTAAACAATGTAGCTATTTAGGAGCTCATGTTCTCACTGGGAACTGCTGTTCTGTGCACAGGCAAACAACAGCATAGCACACCAGGAATAAACATGTCGTTGTCCAACTTAATTAGAACTAAAGCTGGTCAAAAGCTCTGCTGGCACACAGAGAATAAGAATGAATATTACTGAACCTTCCAAGCCCTTTGTGGCCTTCTGTGCACTCAGTATTTTAAACACCTGCACTAATTTTTTGGCCCTGGTGGGTGTGGTGCTGTTTAAAAGAGGTAAATGCAAAAGCCAAATCCATCGAGCTTGGCTTTAACTTTCTAACATGCTACAGAAGGCCATAGATCACTTTTACTGAACAGGATTAAAGAGAATAATTTGTGCCAGCAGTCAATACAGGCTTGTTAGGAGAAAAATCCAATGATGCTAACCCTTCAAAAAGCTGGTTATTAACTGCATTGATGACTGGCTCCTCATTAAAGATTACTATTACTGTCTTCCATAGTGTTTCCCCTTTGACCTGAGTGGTTAGCGCGTTCTTAGGAGTTCCACAGTTTTTTGCCATAAAGAGAAGAAAGTGACAGGTATTTCTTCTATTTAATACCATATATTTTCAAAGAAGGCAAATAATCTCCTGCTTCTCTCAAACCAACGGGAATCAAAAAGTCAGGAGGCAGTTCATTAGCTCACCATCTTTTTTTCAGAAGTCACTGCCTTTTAAGCTTGCTCTTCCTCCCACTACAAGTCACGTCCAACCAACTACATTAACATTTTTTTAAAAGCACTCTTATGATAATACACCAGATTGGAAATCCTTGTATGGGTCCATACCGCAAATACTTAATTCTCCTTGGGAGTACCTTAGTTTGAGGCATGGAACACACTCAGCCTTGACATTCATCCCACCAGTGGTGTTTGCCCAGGAAGGCTTCGCAAGTACCCACTTCTGAGTCAAATACATCCACTCTCCCACCACCTCATAGAGAAAGTGTGCCTCTTTCCTTTACTTAGCAGCATTTTTAAGGATGATGGGTGGGAAGAAAGGAATATGGGCCAGAGCAGGGAAGTCTTCAACCAACAGTTTTCATCAGATTGTTTGCAGTGTTGGACTGCATTACAATAAGTAGGCACCTGGCCCAGGAGGCAGCCATTCTACATGTCTGTGCAGAAGAGGACATGCCCCACCTTTCTAGGACCTTGGTGTAAGGACACCGTCATCTCCCTGGTATGTGCCCTAGAGCCCAGACTCAGCAGAACTGCCCAGCACTCAGGGATACAACCAGAAACAAAGACAACAGAGCTTTCAGATTGGTGTGGTCATGGGGAAAAGGGACTGAATTTGGGAGAAAAGCCATTCCCCAGACACCAAGTCAGGAAACAGGACACATGTTAAAAACTTCCATTTACTTCATGCCCACCAGATGTCATCAACCTTTATTTTGGTTCAGTATTAAACATCGTTGTTTTCCTTTCTCAGAAAAAAACCCTTCCACAAATACACCAAATAATTGTTTGCCTGTTGGGGCTGGCAACTCAAAAGAAAAAAAGTGGTACCTAAACCAACCTTAATGAAACTATGCAGAAAGAGAATACTCCCACATCAGTTATGACCCCCTCACTGATCGAGAGTCCTTAGTGCTGCTTCTCTCTGCTGCCTTCTCTTTCCCACCAGCTGGATCTCTTAGGCCAGCTGCTCTGCTGAGGGCTGCACTGGAGGTTAGGCAAAGCCTCCTTCTTGCAGGAGTCTCTGCACGTACAGAGACACAGATCTCTCTAACCTTCTGTGGCCAAGCTTACAACTCACACATTTTCCCAGTTTTTCTTTTCTAGAAGCATCCATTTCTGAGACATGAACTGAGAAGAACTGAAGGAAACATGGGAATTTATGGCAGGGGAGTCAAGATCAGAATAAATGATATTGCCTCTCCAAGAGACATTCAATACTTCTCTGAAATGATAGAAAGGGAGAACAACAGACTAGGAGAGAGCAACGGGTCCTTGCAGTGGTGAGGGCTGGTCAGGCTGGTCTGCTGCATTGCTGTGGCTTAACCCGAGCCGGCAACTAAGCCCCACACAGCCGCTCGCTCACTCCCCCTCAGTGGGATGGGAGAGAATTGGAAGGGTAAAAGTGAGAAAACTCATGGGTTGAGATACAGGCAGTTTAACAGGGAAAGCAAAAGCCGTGCACGCAAGCAAAGGAAAACGAGGAATTCATTCACCACTTCCCGTCGGCAGGCAGGGGTTCAGCCATCCCCAGGAAAGCAGGGCTCCATCATATGTAATGGTTACTTGGGAAGACAAACGCCATCACTCCGAACGACCCCCCGCTTCCTTCTTCTTCCTCCAGCCTTATTCGCTGAGCATGACGTCATATGGTATGGAATATCCCTTTGGTCAGTTGGGGTCAGCTGTCCCGGCTGTGTCCCCTCCCAATCTCTTGTGCACCCCCAGCCTACTCTCTGGTGGGGTGGGGTGAGGAGCAGAAAAGGCCTTGATGCTGTGTAAGCTCTGATCAGCAGTAACTAAAACGTCCCTGTGTTATCAACACTGTTTTCAGCCCAAATCCAAAACTCAGCCCCATACTAGCTACTATGAAGAGAATTAACTCTATCCCAGCCAAAACCAGCACATGCAGAAATGCTTCACTGACAGCTCAGCCCACAGAGGTCAGAAAAGTGGCTGTGGATGCCCTTGTTTAACAAACAACACCTTTTTGTCAGGACTGTTTTCTGAAGGCAACTGTGGGCCCACCTGCCTGGCGTCTGATAGGCAGTGGCATTAGAGGCTGGAAAGAAAAATATTTTCAGCTAAGACCAGAGCCAATTCTATCCTCTTCCTCTGCTGCTTTGAAAGACAGCTGCCAGCCCAGGTACCCCTTTTGGAAGAAGCACTCATTCCCCTATGCCCGGCTCCACAGGAGGAGGGAACTTGGCACAAGTGAAATATGCACCAAAAGCCAGACCCATGCTGGAAGCCAGAGCAGCAGCAGAATCAGGAATTTGTGGGGTGCTTCATGGTGGATGATAGATGCAGGCTTCTTGCCCTGCCTCTCCCAGAGGAGCAAATGTATTGAACCAGGGTAACACAGATTGCTTTCAGCTATTGCTTTCTAATAGGTGTTCACAGATAGGGCTAAATAGAAACTGTGGTGCATGTGGTACTAGGACCACTCGCTCATCCAGAGCATGCTAGCATGCTAATTTGACAAGCAGTTAGCAGATGTTGCCTCATACAGGCGCTGAGGTCTATATTGCCCAAGCACTCACTACTGAGAATAGGAGTGAGTGTGACTGGCTGCTGGTGCCTTGCCTTCAAATGCAACCTGCATCGAGGCAGATGGGGTCACCAGGGATCCCCTTCCTCTGCAGCCAACCGTACTGTGCAAAGAAGAGCTGAGGCAGGAGATAAGGCTATGTCCCTAAGCCCCATACGCATGAAGCTGCATCTAAACGTATCCATCTGGGTAGTTCTCCCTTTCTAATTATGTCAGTAAGACAGTCTGTAGCTCCGCTTCGTATCTGTCACTGAATTTAAAGAGAAATAAAAGTGGCAATCTATCATTTAGGAGAGTTGGAGCCTGAGGGTAGGGAAAAGACAAGGGTCAACCTGTGGACAGGCTTTAGATAGAAATCACTGATTGATGTGTGCTTACGAGGACCAGTACCCTGTTCCAAAAACTGTAGCATCTGTGTGTGTTAGAGGGGGAGAAGAATTTTAGGTAATTAAGGCAGCCAACCTGAAGAACAGCATGAGCTGTTAAATGAAGTAACTGCGGTAGTGTAATGTGAAGGCAACAGCAATCCAGTGGGACTGGTCTGTGAAGAGAACATAAAGCAAATATGTGCAAATTATTTTAGAAGTACATTTTAACAGCTAAAGTTAAAGATGTGTCAGTGTTTCCATTCATAAACCTCTATCTCTGAGTATAGAGGTTGTGCCTTGGCTGTGGAAATGAGCCCCAAGCTGAAACTTGACATTTCATCTCAGACAAGGATTTTTATTTGTTGGGTTTCTTTTTTCATTACTGGGGGGGGGGGGGGGGGG